>NW_015387020.1:26921-53923 GCF_001527695.2 Protobothrops mucrosquamatus | reverse complement strand
CTTTCCTTTACCTCCCTTAGTGTCTTCCTCCTTCCCTCCCTCTTTCCCATTGTCCCTTCTTTTCTTATTTCCTTCCTTTCTTTCCCCTCCCTCTTAGTCTCTTCCTCCTTCCCTCCCTCTCTCCCATTGTCCCTTCCTTCCTTCTTTCCTTCCTTTCCTTCACCTCCTTCTTAGTCTCTTCCTCCTTCCCTCCCTCTCTCCTCTTGTCCCTTCCTTCCTTCCTTCCTTCCTTCCTTCCTTCCTTCCTTCCTTCCTTCCTTCCTTCCTTCCTTCCTTCCCTCTTTGTCCCTTCCTTCCTTTCCTCCCTTCCATTGTTCCTTCCTTCCTTCCCTCTCTCATTGTCCCTTACTTCCCTCCCTCTTCATCCCTTCCTTCCTCCCACCTTCATGCCCAGGAAGGGACAAGGGGAGGGGGATAGGCTGCCAGCGTGGCTGGGGGCTTTGCTGCCTGCAAACCTGCCTGTGCACAGGCAGAAACAGAGGAGAGCTCTGCCCAGCTCACTTTCTCAGCTTCGCCGGAAGACATGCTGCTTGCTAAGTTAGCAGAAGCTCCAGGATCAGCATCGAGCTACAGCTGATTCGCACTTCTGCTAAATTAGCAAGCGGCATGTTTTCTAGCAAAGCTCAAGCAAGTTTGCTGGACAGGAGCCAAGGAGAGCAGCTACAGCTGAGCTGCGCTTCTGGGCTGCTCTGCAGAAGCGCGGATCAGCTGTAGAGGCTCGCCCCGATCCTGGACAAGAGGGAAGGAAGGAAGGACGGAAGGGACAAGGGGAAAGAGGGAGGGAAGGAGGGACAAAGAGGGAGGCGAAGGAAAGGAAGGAAGGAAGGAAGGGACAAGGGGAGAGAGGGGGGAAGGAGGGACAAAGAGGGAGACGAAGGAAAGGAAGGAAGGAAGGAAGGAAGGGACAATGGGAGACGGAGGGAAGGAGGAAGAGACTAACAGAGGCTTGACAGCCCGGCTGCTGAGGAACAGAAGAGTGCAAAGCCAAGGAGAAGAAGGTGGCGGTTTCCTCCCAAAGAGGGCTCCTTTTCTCCACCCCTTCCCTGGGTTTGTGGGGAATTTCTCATCACCAACGCTGACAGGTGCTCCTTCGAGCCCGCTGTGAGCTTTCTCGCCCCTTTGCTTCTCCCCCTGCTTTCATGAGGATTGTGGCGCCCTTGGTAAGCCGATCGTGCTTTGAAGCTTAGGAGAGAGGAGGAGTTTCTTCCTCCTTCCCTCCCTCTCTCCCTGTTAAGCCCCGGCGGGCTCGACATGAATGGGTGGAGGAGGAGTCGAGGACGGGCGGGGTGGCAAAGAAGACTGGCTGACAAGCGCACGTTCGGGGGTCGCCAGCTGACGGACGCAGGAGTTGGGTGCTGCGGCGGCCTCCCTTTCGCTGACCTGCGTGCATGAGAAGAAGTCAATCTGGTTGCTGCACAATGAGTCTCTGGGGAGGGTGGGGCCTTGCTTTGCGCCTGCGCTCTTCATGCGCCCCCTGCAGGGCACATTTGGTAGAGTTCGTGCAGACTGCCGCCAAGCAGCATATTTTCCGCAAACAAGTGAGGTGGAGAGGAGGGGGGAGGGAGAAAAGGCAGTTGACAAGCCCTGCCTAAGACCATGGGAAATATGTGTTTTCCGATGGTCTTAGGCGACCCCTGTGAAAGGCTCGTGCGACCCCCAAAAGGGTCGCAACCCACAGGTTGAGAACCGCTGGCTTAGGGTCTCCACTAGGCAGGGCCCACTCAGACGACCAGATGAGTCCACTCAGACGACCAGATGAGTCCACTCAGATGACCAGATGAGTCGGTTGGTCTTGCCCCCGTCGCCGAAGCATCTGAGACAGTGTTTTCAACTGGCGCGATGGCCTGCACTCCATCCGCCGATGTACCAGCTGTGGCTGCGGTGCTGGTGACAGGGTTCTCCTTCTTCTCCATATTGGGATCTTCCCTGAGTCTTTGTCAGCCTCCCTTCTGCTTTGGGTAGGTGACTGGAGCTCAGAACCCCGTAATTTTTTTAAAAAAAGTTAGTTTTGGGTTAATATCATGGTTCTGATAGATGAAACCGGTAAAAGAACTTCAAGGCAAGAATTCTTCCTTAAAGAACATTTTATTAGGAAACAAAGTATCAGCACTTACATAGTTGTACCCAAAACTGGGATTCCCTCCCCCCAGATACAAAGTAACAAGTTACAATTCCCACCTCACAAATGCTGTCATAAATCACATTCCCCAATTAACACAAGCTGCAGGCTTTTCTCACTGGCCTCTCAGCCTGCCAAAACCTTATCAGACCATGTCCTTGAGTTCCTCCACTTCTGTTATGGCTAGCTAAACCCTCAAGCATTTACCCCATTCCCCCTTCTACATCTGAACTCTAAGAGAATAGAAAAGGCACGTTAGAAGCAAAAGTAAAAATGGCTGCTGATTCTTAGTTGTCAGAGTGATGACATCCTGCAGTGAGCAGAAGATCAAACAGATTCCTAACCAACTTAGCCGACAACTTTGTCACCCAAAATGTAGAGGAGGGAACTAAACGTAAAACTATACTGGACTTAATCCTTACAAACAGAGAAGAAGTGAAAGAAGGAATCGAAATTACTGGAACCTTGGGCGAACGTGACCACATCATACTGGAATTTAATATAATGCAAACACCAGCAATAGAAAACAATCCAACCAATGTCCTAAACTTCAAAAGAGCCGACTTTAACAAACTCAGAGAGAACCTAGGAAAAATCCCATGGATGAAAATCCTAAAGGGGAAAATAACCCAGGAAGCATGGGAAACCCTGAAAAATGTGATCACAAAAGCGCAAACCAGTGCAATACCACTGAGAAAGAAAAACAAGAAATCCAAGAAGAAACCAGCATGACTGCACAAAGAACTCTCTAACAAACTAAATGACAAAAAGGACAAATACAAAAAATGGAAAGAGGGCCACATAACTAAAGCTGTTTATCAGCAGACAGCCAGAACATACAAAGATGAAGTCAGGAAAGCAAAGGCTCAGAACGAACAAAGACTAGCAACAGAAATCAAGGACAATAAAAAAAACTTCTTCCAACATATTAACAACAAGAAAAAAATCAAGGAAATTGTAGGCCCACTAAAAGAGAAGATGGCAAGGAAATTACAGGCAACAGGGAGAAAGCAGAGCTGCTTACTTTGTGTCAGTCTTCACACAAAAAGAAACTATAGCCTAACGCACCAAAAGACATAATAGAAACAAAAATTAAAATAAGCAAGAAAATGGTAAAGGAACACCTATCCAACCCTGACAAATATAAATCACCGGGACCTGACAGGCTACATCCCAGAGCTGGCAGATGTTATTTCAGAGCCATTGCACCACATCTTTCATAAATCCTGGAGCACCGGGGAAGTACCAGAGGATTGGAAAAGGGCTGATGTGGTCCCCATCTTCAAGAAAGGGAAAAAACGGACCCAGGAAACTACAGACCGATCAGTTTAACATCAATACCTCAAAAGATCCTAGAAAAGATAATCAAAAAACAAATCTGCGAACAAATAGAAGTAAACAAAGTCATAACTAGTAGCCAGCACGGGTTTGTTAAAAACAGATCATGCCAAACCAATCTCATTTCATTCTTCGAGAAAGTGACTAAAATAGTAGACCAGCGAAACGCAGTGGACATAGTATACTTAGATTTCAGTAAGGCATTTGACAAGGTAGACCACAATCTAGTCCTTGGTAAACTAGGAAAAGGTAGGATAGACAACATCACCACCAGATGGATCTGTAGCTGGCTAACAAACAGTACTTAACGAGTAGTCCTCAATGGCACTACATCTACATGGAGACAAGTAAGCAGTGGGGTACCACAAGGTTCCATCTTAGGTCCAGTACTCTTCAACATGTTCATCAATGACTTAGATGAGAGAATAGAAGGGGAACTCATCAAATTTGCAGATAACATCAAACTGGCAGGAGTAGCCAACACCCCAGAAGACAAACTCAGGATCCAAAAAGATCTTGACCAACTTGAACAATGGGCCCTATCCAACAAAATTAGTTTCAATGTGGAGAAAAGCAAAGTCTTACATTTAGGCAGGGTATACCAAAGGCACAAATACAGATTGGGCGAGACCTGGCTTAAAAACAGTGAGAGGGACCTTGGAGTCCTAGTGGACAATCACTTGACTATAGTGATTGTGTGCAGCAGCAACCAAAAAAGCTAATGCAATCCTGGGTTGTATAATCAGAGGCATAGAATCAAGATCACACAAAGTAATATTACCGCTTTACAAAGCTCTAGTAAGACCATCCCTGGAATACTGCAGCCAATTTTGGTCACCATATCACAAAAAAGGTGTTGAGAGCTTGGAAAAAATTCAGAGAAGAGCATCTAAGATGATCAGGGGCCTGGAGACTAAAACATATGAAGAACGGCTACGGGATTTGGGTTTGGCTAGTCTAAAGAAAAGAAGAAATAGGGGAGACATGATAGCAGTGTTTCAGTATCTGAGGGGCTGCCACAAGGCAGAAGGGGCCAGGTTGTTCACCAAAGCACCAGATGGAAGAACAAGAAACAACAGTTGGAAACTGATCAAAGAGAGAAACAAACTGGAATTGAGGAGAAACTTCCTGACAGTGAGGACAATCAACCAGTGGAACAGCTTACCCTGAGAAATCATGGGTGTTCCATCACTGGAGATTTTAAAGAAGAGACTAGACAATCACCTGTCTGAGATGGTATAGGTTCTCCTGCTTGAGCAGGGGGCTGGACTAGAAGATCTCCAAGGTCCCTTCCACCTCTATTCTATTCTATTCTATTCTATTCTATTCTATTCTATTTTATTCTATTCTATTCTATTCTATTCTATTCTATTCTATTCTATTCTATTAAATTATCTCATTCCCAGCAGGAGAAATTCTTACAGGCAATATGTAGTAAAATGTTCCACTGTGACAATTAGTTACAAGTCCCAAGGTCTCTCATAAGCCAAAAGCAAACAAAGCTTGGCTAAAGCAGAAAAGAAAATTGTGTGCAGGAACAGGAATAGGTAACATAACAATAGGGACTTCTAGGGTACCAGATGTGACACCATAAGTCTGTGGCAGCTTTATTTATTGATTGATTATATAGGACTGCTCACCTCAATAAAGTGACTTGATACAAAAACCAACACCTCCACATAACTTCAAAACATGTAAATATATGTAAATATAAGACACAAAATATAAAATGGCAACCAAGCACCATATCAAAAGGGGACTCCACTCGGCTGGTCCCTAATGCCTGAGAGGACATAGAAATATGTCAAATAAATTAAGTATTAAATTCCCCTTCAATGAGAAAAATAGCTGGATTTTTGTTTAGAAATGAAATGGTTATAGGTAACATTAGGAGTAGCAATTATATTTAATCACTATCTAGGATGTGAAATGTTTATTTGAAAACAGTTACAATTAAAGAGCATAGTATTGTTTAAGAATACAAAATCCTACTAATTAAATAATTTTAACAGAAAAAATACTATGTAATATTATGTAATTGAAAAGAATATTTTTGTTCTGACAGACAACTTAAACAGAAGAAAATTCCATTTATATGGGATAATTTAGAAGGGGTGCTTTTGATTTTTGAACAGCAGAGATTCAGATTAAACTCTGCAGAAAGCAAGAACATTTTTAGAAAAAAATAAAGAAGAAACCTCTTATGAACTTTTAGGCTAAAAATAAAAAAATATAGTTTTGATATTTAGACAGGATAGATTATAAAAAGAACAGTATTATGATGTAATTTTAGACACCAAGGTTAAACTGTCATAGCACTTATAACTGATGTGAAGATTATCAGAAATATTCACTATTTTTTCTTTTCTACTTTTAACTTTTTTTCTTGCACTTTGTCTTTGCTTTCCTTTTTTTCACTTTTCAGACATTTAGAAGATATCTGTGTTGCTGATCCATCATATTGCCAAGTTCTTATCAAATCACTGAAAATCCATATAGGATTATTTGGCATGGCCTCTGTTCAGGATGAATTAAATAGTTGGGGTGTGTGTGTGGACAGAAGGACAAAAATAGAAATATTTGGAACCAAGTATAATCACTAGAGGTATGATATTGATAACTTGAAGAATCCACCAAAGAAGACTTAAAGCTCCCCAAGAATATTCTGCTTGATATGGAGCAGGAGTTGTATTTGTGGCACCTGCAAAATGTGGTGATTAAGAGAAGCTACTTAAAGGACTATGAAAATAAATAGATGCATGATTATTCTGAAATCTCATGAGTGTGGAAACAGGAAGCCATGATTCAAGCTGGAGTCTAAAATCAAATGTCTCCCAGACAGGTTTCCTCTAAAACATTTATTCTACAATTTTCATAATTCGTTACCTATAGTGGCTGTGGCTCATGGGAGTTGTAATCCAGACCATCTGGAAAGCAGGTTCTGGAAAAGGCTATTTCAATCCAGGAAGAAAAACTGTTTAGCAATGCTGAGAAATTTATTAAGAAATCTTTTGGCGTTCAGTTTTTATTGATATTATACTACCAGGGAAGTAGATAGGGCAAGCTACTGGAGATGTCTTAGAAAAGGTCTTCCAGGAATTGGAATGGGGAAAAAATGGATTTCTCTTCTTTGTGAATTTGTCTATTGCTACTTAACAATTCCTGGCAATTATTGCAGCAACTGAAATTAAAATTCCTAAGACAATCTGTCTTGCATTGAAATAGTGTTTAATCATTCATGGGTCATCTTGTCAGTTCACTGGAAATATTTTAGCATTCACATAGTACATCTGTAATAATGTCTCAATAATGCCTTAATAGATTAGCTGAAATTTCTTTCTGTGGCAATATCTTTGGTTCAGAAAGGTGTGGAGGCAGACAGAAAGAGAGTGGGTAAGATAACCTCCCAAGTGAATTAGAAACCATGTGTCTGGAGAGATATCCACATACTGATTTTCTTTTGACCAACCACAGTTCATCCTCCCTACCCCAAGACCATTTGATGTTTTGACATTTCATAATGATCTTACTCATTGTGGGCAAACTTTTATTAGTGATTCAGAAGCAGCCACACTTTCTGATGTATTTAATTAGAGAGATAATGAGGAATGAGTCATACATGTGTGTATGTCAGTTGACATCCATTGTACTTCAACTTTTTACTCTAGGAGTTGTAGCTGAGGATTTGAACACTTCTCCCCTCCTCCAAGTCCACAATGTTGGAGAGGGGGAACAATATCATTAGATAAGATCATGGTGGGCATTCACCTGGGCTGCAGTGTTTGATTTGTGATGAAGAATTCAGTCAATCAAGGGCAAGAATTCAGTCAATCACTGAGCAATACTTTAAACCAGAGTCAAAGGCAAACAAGGTACCCAAATAGACATGGGAATAATTTTATTTTACTTTCCTTATTTAAAGCAACAGATTTTACAGTATTATACATGTTTTCATTGAAATACTTATAAGAAAAACTGACAGGTCAAAATAGGCAAAGCACAAATCAAAATTTGAAAATAGTAGGGATGGCTCTGATATGTAAAATACCGCATATTGTCAAATAGCAACAATATCAGCAATTACTCATTACTTCTCATGAGAATTTGGTATTCTTGCTCCAAATTTTATTTTATTTTGTTTGGGGACACTAAAGTCTTATGAATTTGAACAGTTATGGCAAGATTTTGAATGAATTAATATTTTACAGTAATTTGGGCTACTGTAGCAGGTAGTAAAGTTTATGTTATAATGCTACCTATGGATTATGTAGGGCTTCTGACAATAATGTACAGATTTGCAAACAGGTAAAGACAGGGAACTATTTGAGTAAAAGATTGGTCCAATTAGAAACAGAATAATTATTTTATTCATTGGGCAAATAGGATAAGACTTTGAGTTGAACAATTCCAATAGAATGAATCCCCAGCACTTACTTCATCAAACTGTTTCAATCTGTCCCTTTTAATTTACTAAAATAAATGACAGATGAATGAGCAGATAAAGTAGAAAAGTCAAAAAAAGAAATTAGTGTCTGAAATCCTGCCTAATCCTGTGAATGAGGCACATAAAATGTGATTAGTAATATTTTCAAAATTCCCCTATTATAAATTGTCAAAATTCCCCTATTATAAATTGTCATTGACAATTTATAATAGGGGAATTTTGAAAATAGACTAGAGGAAATGAACCTCACCTAAGATACCATCTTGAACTCTGTCCTGTCCTAATTTAGAATATTGTAAGTTCTAAAAATATTCCACCAAGATAGCAGAAAAAACTTTGTAGAATGGCAAAATAATGGCCCTCAAAATAGTCATAGATGAGACATCTTAGGAAGAGCAGGTGTCAGTTTGGATGAGTCACAGTAAAATGTGACAAAGTTTAAGAAAAACAAAATGTTGCAGGTGAAATATGGGAAATGTGTGTGTGTGTGTGTGTGTGTGTTTAGTGGCATGGTAGCTTTGTGGTGAATATGCTCAACTCCCACTTGGAAGGTTGAGAATTCAATTCTAGGTAGCAGCAAATATTTCTCTCCTAGGGCGCAAAGAAAAACTATCTGCTGCAAACTCCACATGGCAACAGGAAGGTGTTCGGCCAGTAAATGCTCAGCTCCATCCAGTCATCCTGACTCTACCCCAAATTAAGGGATTACAGGGTCATAAAAAGGGAGGCTTTTTATGTGTATACTGCATGTGTTTATGTATGAATGTACATATATACATATATATATATATATATTACACACAGACATGCACACACACACACCTATGAAAGAGGAGAGGGAAAGAAAAAAAAGGCAGACAGATGAGGCAAAGAAAAGGGAAAAAATAACATTCAGTGGTTTATGTTTATAACTGAATATCCTGATAATCGAAAATGTAAATAATCTGGAAACTCCAGTAATATTAGTCAAAGAGCACATTGAAAAATGGTGCTGTAATTAAATATATATAAAAAAGCCAAACAAATGACAACAGTTATAGTAATCAGCCTTAGAATTAGGAAGACTATGGTGGGTATAGTCTCCATTTTAAAATCAATTATCAGCATTAAATAAACCAACAGTCAAGAAATATGCTGCAGATACATGTGTTAAAGCAAAGAAATATTGGAGTAAGATTCATATTCTAATACAGAAAATTCTTAAAGTGAACATAAAACCTGAAACCTTTCTCTTGAGTTTAATGGAAAAAGACGGGAAATTTTTTTGGAACTTTGATGTTATATATGTTGAAGACAGCAAGACTACTTTATGCACAAAAATGGAAGGACATTTCGATCCCCACAATGGACAAATGGCTGGAAAAGTTGATGGAGTTAGCAGAGATCAAAGAAAAAAAATACGTACTTTTGTTTCTACTTGGAAACCGTTTCTGGACTTTGGGCTTGAGGTGGGAAAAAATGAAACTTTAATTTTGGGTTTTACTGATTAAATAGATTTGTTATTATAGAAATGGCTAGTTTATACTATTTTGTAAAAGTAAAAAATTAAGGTTTGATGTTACTGTTTTATTCTACTGCCAGAGAGGGAGTGGGAAGTCAACACTTTTTTTTCTTTTCTCCCTTCTTTTCTACACTTCCCCTTCCCTTATTTTTCCTACTATTTGCTTTTGCATTTTTGCATTTTATATTATAAATTAAGAAAATTATAAAATTCACAGAAAAAGAAATATGCTGCAGATTAATGCTTCATACTGTAACAATGAAGAACTTGGGGAAAATATTCAGATGCCATGACATATCTATTCCTACAAAGATCGGAATCATGCAACTAATGGTCCATTTGACATTCTATGGGAGTGAAAATTGTACTTTAAAGCAGGATAGAAATAGTATTAATGCTTTTGAATGTTGGTGTTGGAGAAGACTCAAACTAATACAATGTGCAACCAAGAAAACAGACAAATGGGTCCATATTCTGGATTATTTTTTTTAGAAACAATCAACCTGCAATTCTCACTTGAGTCACAAATAGCTAGGCTCAAATTATCATATTTTGGACATATTGTGTGGAAATCCATCTCCCTTGAAAAATCTATAATGCTGGGAAGAAAAGAGAGGAATAGAACAGCAGGCAGCAAGATGAGTGGATTCAATTACGATGAAATGGGAACATCATTACGTTTGGAATAGATAATTATGGAGAAAGTTTATATGATTATTAAGGGCAAACACTGACTGGATGGCACATAATCAACCATTCTAAAGAATCTTCTCTTTCAATAGAAGAGACTATTTGTACCTCAGGGTTGAACTGTGGGCTCTCTGGTGCTTTCTGATCTTTGTTTTTTGCTTGCAGATGTTTCACCACCCACCTAGGTAAACTCAACAGTTTCATTCTCAGACTCCATAATTTTCTCTATTTCCAAATCTTTCTAGGATTTTCTGCCTCTCCCCCCACCTCCACTTCATACATATCCTTGTACAATCCTAGTTGGCTTTTTTTCTTTTTAAATAAAAGAAACTGATGAGTTGAAGTGTAAGAATGGAGCAGTATACCAGGTGCTTCCTCTCTACTTCCTCTACATTGGTTGTCTACAGAGATCAGATGGTCAACATGGAAGGAGCCAAGATGGTGGACAGGCAGCAAAGACTGTAAAGAGCTCCTCCAAAAGTAAAAGCTTTCTTTTATTTTATTTTATTTTATTTTTATTTTAACTTTTTAACCCTTTTTAACACTGCATTTTAACCTACTTTTAACCCATTTTTAACTTATTTTAACCCATTTTAACCTATTTTTAAATCTGTTTTAACCCTTATTTGACTTTTTATAATAGTCAAATACTTTTTATAAAGAATATATACTGGAAAGGCTACCATTGTTTTACCTACATTTTATCAACTCTACAAACCAGAATTACCAAGAATGGGGAAAAGGAGAAAGAGACAG
The DNA here is from genome assembly GCF_001527695.2 of Protobothrops mucrosquamatus. NCBI lineage: Eukaryota > Metazoa > Chordata > Lepidosauria > Squamata > Viperidae > Protobothrops > Protobothrops mucrosquamatus. Next base: position 43,075 of record NW_015387020.1, on the reverse strand, counting down.
CATGTTCACTCGGCAGCACAGAGTTCTTCCAAGTGACTAAAGCAGCAGAAAATGGAAGATTTCACTGCAAATAGACAGTTTGCTCCAGTAAGTAACTCATCTGTATATGACTCATTGGAATGTGATTTACAAACTGAACTTGAAAGCAAACGGCATATAAAACTTTCTGTTTCTCTCACAGAAAATAGCTCCCCTTCCTGGAATTCAGCACCCGCTTTTCCTGCACAGGGTGGGATAGTAACAAACTTAGTAAGAGAGAATGAAACAGATCTCCTTTCCAGACAATGTTTGCTCACAGCTCAAACTATAAATTCAATCTACGAACTTTTATCAATTGTCACAAATAAGGTTGACTGCTTGAAAGAGTCTTTTGCAAAGTTTATCAGCAGTCAAACAAACATTGCAGAAGGACCCAGGAGGACACATAATGATAGACATGGGATGGCTAATGCAGAAATAGAAACTAGAATAGGCCCCTCTCCCACTTCTATAAACGAGAGAGGAAAGAATATCCACAAAGAAAACAACACTCAGTCAGATAGTTCTAGAGGTGACCATTATAATCTCAGTTTACAAACCAACCAGGTTACCTTGCAAATCTACAACAACAGAAGGAACAGAGAACATTGGAATGATAGAAAAGCTGTTAGGCAATCTCTGAGCCAGCTGCTCCGCTGCAAGTATACTCAGATTGATTTATTACATGCAGAGTGGCTGCCAGCAAGAAGGCAATGTATGCAAATTTTTTTATCCTTCAAGTAGTCCATAATTCCCTCAATGCTTTTTAGAATGAAGCACTTCCTGGGCAATTTTTCAATATTTTCAATACGTGTCTTCCACTCAGGGAACCTGCACCCACTAGTGGTTCAGTCTCTCCATGAGGGAACTATTGCTTTAAATCCAAGCGGCAACAGACCTCATACTGATAAGTTTGAAGCAGGGGCAGCTGAATCGACCTTGAGAAAATAGAGAAGTGATCCACAAACAGAGTTTCCCACAGTCACTGATTCTGGTGAGAGCATGCCAGAAGAAATGTTGATAGACTTTAACGATATATTGCCAGAACCTGAGCAAGCTAACAATACACAGAGACTGGATGGTTTAAAAGAAGCATTGACAACAACTACTCAGTCTAATGCATCAAATAACAATTATTATAACTATCCTTAAACAAGTGCCCCTATGGAGAACTTGAACTGACTATATGAAGGCCAGTGCAAGAAAAACACTTTAAACATCATGTCATGGAATGTAGCTGGGTGGTATCGTTTCAGAGGCCTTAACCATTCTGATCCTCTGAAAGGTAAGGATATTATATTGGTGCAAGAGACTTGGACTGTTGATGATCTCCTGCTTAATAGCTATTATTCATATAAGCTGGAAGCAAGGCCATGCAGAGGCCCAGGGAGACTGAAAGGAGGGCTGGGTATATTTATTTCTATCAACTTGAGAGCAGAGTCCACACTTATTACCCCTTTAAACCATTCAGCTATGGCCCTTCTCCTCAAGTTGGACTCAGTCCTGCTTTTGATAATTAATGTTTATTTCCCTCCTTCACTAAGAAAAGCTGAAACTACTGCTGTATGGCTGGAGTTGGAACACTACGTTAATAAACAACTCAAATGCCAGGGTCCTACTAGGGGGAGACTTTAATGCCAGATTGGGATCAGATGATTATACATTATTCATGAAACATCATCAATACCCACCATTGGAGGTCCCTATACAAACCAACACCCCCCCCCCTCATATGACTCTCTAAAGAAATTAGAGCTAAGTATGCTGGCCTCTGTCTTGCCAAGTTGGCAAATAAATTTAAATTCTTCATATCTAATGGCTCATGGCCTGGTGACTATCCTGGCGAGTTTACATTTATGGCAGGGTCCAAAACTAGCACCATTGATTACATCTTAACTTCTATGGACTTAGTACATTATATAGAAAATTTTGAAGTCCTGCCTTACCTAGAAAATGATCATCTACAGCAGACATGTCAAACACAAGGCCCAGGGGCCGGATGTGGCCTGTGAAGTGGTTTCATGTGGCCCACGAAGCCATCCTGGAAACAGTGAGGGAATGGCCCCCACTGCCTTGGCCCTGGTCCAGGCTGGCCGGCCGGGAGCCAATGTACAATTTTGTGGTGGCCATCTATGCTGAAACGCATTCAGTCTCCCTCTGACTTTGCCTTGGTACCCATCATGAACAACCTGGCTAAGGAGAGCAAGCACAGCAGCAGCAGCCTTGATGAGGAGGTAAGTGCAGCTGGGCACCCCCTTGGGGAAGTGGGGCTGGGCTTGGTGCCATGGGTGCTCAAGGGCCAGGCTGGGCATTTGACCTCTGCTGCCCAGGGCTCCGGACAGCCCGCACTACCATCCAGCTCCCCCCCACATGGCCTGAGAGGAACAGTGAGGCTCCTCCAGTGGACCATGCCTTGGCACTCGCCCTGGTCCCACCCCCTTCTGCTAGAGACCCTCAGATCTGTCCCACTCCTGCCCAGGCCCCCACAGGCACCTTTGATGCAAACGATGTAGAGCTGGCCATGCCCACCCAGTAGGCCACACCCACTCTCTCCATGCTCACCCAGTAGGCTGCACCCACCCTGGCCACACCCACCCGGCCCCCCAAGGGCAACTGCAATGCTGATGAGGCCCTCAATGAAATTGAGTTTGACACCCCTGATCTAGAGGCAGATACCCTCCAAGGGCCATTTTATCCCTGCAATCTCTACAGTAGGCCTAACAAGATGTTGGGTCAAATGGACCCAACAACTTGATCAGAAGGTAAGGAGAGCCCTAACAGAGGATAATTTTTAAAAAATCTGTGCAGCCTTTATATCAGCCAACCCGACTCAAGACTTATTAGAACTATATAAAACTTTAGTTTATGAGCTACAACCATTATTAGCACATGACCGAACGTTAAGAGGTCCTGTACTGCCTGCAAACCATGGTTTGATAAGGATTGCATAGAAGCCAAGAAACCCCTAAACTTGGCATTACAAGGAGTACACAAGCGAGACTGGATATGGCAATAAAGCAATTCTTAAACAGTTACTTATACTCCAAAAATTATTCAAGCAATTGATTGCATTCAAGAAGAGACAAGACACAAGGTCTTCCTGGGAACAGCTCATCATGGCAGCAAAGCAAAAGAACTCCTCCTTATTTTGGCATTTAATAGCTTGCCACTCTGAAAGAATCTGTACCCCATTAGACTGTCATATATCTCCTATAACCTGGGAAGTTCATTTTCGGTGAATGTATGAAGACCCCTCCAGCGAGAGTACAAGGTCTATAATAAAGGATTTACCTGAATGGCCTCCAGTTTCAGAGTCTGAAATTAAATCTCTCATTGGCCTACTCAAGATCAGGAAGGCTCCAGGAGCTGACTTCATTTCGGCCGAATTACTAAAGAATAATATGAAATGGTGGATACCTGTCCTGGCAGCGCTATTCACCTATATTGACTCTGCCAGCCATGTCCCAGAGGATTGGGGCTTGGCAATTGTGGTCCCAATTTATAAAAAGGGAAAGAGAGATGACCCTGCCAATTACAGACCAATAAGTCTGCTAAATATAATCAGTGTCAGCACCCACTTCAATACCTCATCCCAAGAAAGCAGAACTCATGGAAGCAAGCTCTTCCAAAAGGAACTTTTATCAGGAGAAGCTGATAGCAGGCATACTAGACAGGATCTGAGGGGTTCCCATACAGATCAATAGGTTAAAGTGTCCCCAAGCAAACCCCACCCCATAGTTCATCTGGACGGTTCAAACCGGCCAATCCCCAGGTTTTAAGTTCATCGTGGGAAAGGGGAGATAACATCGGGCTGGCTCTGGTCATAGCAGTGGTGTTTAGATGACTCTTTGCACCTTCTCTTGAGAGCGGAGAGATAAGTCAGTTTCTGAAGGTTGTATTTCTTCCTCCCCCTTTGCTAGCTGACAGTTTAGGGAGAAGAAAGTACAGAGAGAAATAGTGCAGGAAAGCGAAGTGTTACATTGTAGCAATAGAGAAAGAATGCAGGAAAGCAAAGTGTTACATTGTAGCGATAGAAGAAGCTAAAGCAATAAACCCGCGATCCTTCCCCCCTCCCCTCTAGGAGTATGGCAGAACCCAGGGAGAGAAGGGAATGGAATTTGGGAGAGAGAAAGAGAGCAAGGGAAGTATGAAATATGAGAGAAGAGCAAGAGAAGTATGAAATCAGATAGATATGGGTTCTGACAATCAGCAAACTCTATGCCAAATACCTTCAAGATAAATTAAAGGAGTGGCTGGATCTTGAGAACCTGATTGCTGAAGAACAAGCTGGGTTTAGAGAGGGGAGAGGCACCATAGATCAGTGCTTAGTTCTTCATCATTTGATTGAAAAATATGTATCAGATAGACCTGTATCATTATACGCTGCCTTTATAGATCTTAAGTCAGCTTTTGACACAGTTACAAGGACTAAGCTATGGGAGAAGCTGGAAGCTGCCTCAATTGATCACAGACTCCTCCATCTGTTACGTGCCTTACATACCAAAACATCCCTCAAGGTGAGGTGTAATATGCAAGGGTCCCTCTCGAGGTCAGTTGAAACTCAAAAGGGGGTTAAACAGGGGTGCATTTTGGCCCCCTTGCTCTTCAATTTTTACATAAATAATATGGTAAAATGGTTAAATAATCCATATTACCACCCCCCAAAAATAGGTGACTGAAGCATTGCTCTGCTGCTCTATGCAGATGATGCTGTGATTCTCTCCAGGATGCTAGTTGGCCTTAAAGGAGCCTTGCAAGCCCTTATCCAGTATTGCAAATATAATAAACTGGACATAAATTATGAGAAAACAAAGATTATGGCTTTTGCAAAAAGGCCAAAACGGTACTCATGGTATTTAAATAGCCACAAAATATAGCAGCTAACCACCTTTAAATACCTGTGGGTAGTCATCCATGCCCCTGGCTCACAAAAAGCCCATGGAGAATACGCGGCTGCCTCTGGCCAACAATCAGCGAATGCCATTCTTATTTTTTTCTGCACAAAGGGAGGACACTATGTTCCAACTGCAATTAAGCTCTTTCTGGCCAAGTCGCTAGAACAGCTTCTCTATGGGACCTTGCTCGGACCCTCAGCTTCGTGTTTTACACCACTGGAAAGAGTTCAATCCAAATTTATCAGAACAATTCTCCAGATGCCGCATTGTGTCTCAAATGCATTCTGTGCCTGGAGAAGGATTGATAAAAGTCGAAGCAAGAATCTGTATAGCTTCCTTAAACATTTGGCTAAGGCTTAATTGCTTTCTGCAAGGCCTTGCTCCATTAATTCTTCAAGATAAATTCTCCTCTTCGTGGATCAAGGCAGTCGAGTCTAACCTTGCCAAACTAGGCTTCTCGTCAGCCTCAATTCTCAAATTGGACTACGACCAAGCAAAACAAATCTTGCGTCAAAGGGTAGAGGACATCGAGAGGCAAGCGGATTTAGGTACAGCTCTGCTGTTTCTGGCTCCAAACTCTATTAGATATGTGGTTACACCTGCCAGGTATCTTAGTCAGTTGGAGTCAGTAAATCACTGGAAAGCATTCTTGCTTGCACGGTGCCATGTGTTTCCATCAGCTGTCCTGTATGACAAGTATAAAAAGACTCCATTGGCAGAAAGACTCTGCTCCTGTGACTCAGGAGACGTGGAGACCATTGGACACATACTCCTTCAATGTTCCTTCTAAAGCTATATGGAAAAACCATGTCCTCTCCATAATTGATAGGTATCCTGGTCATTCAGAAAGTATTTATCTCGAGTGGCTGCTTAAGGATGAGCAGGCAGTGATCACGGCGCAGGTGGCTAGATTCTGCGCAGCAGCACTGGGGATTCACCAGAAACATAAATAAAAATTTTAGATCTTTTTAATAATCTTTAATAATCAATTTTATTACGTCTTTTTATCCAGCATTAGACTATAGTCGATGTATTTTTATTGTCAGGTCAGTATGATTCAATTTTTCTGAAGCTAGCTAGTTTTTTTTTATACTGTCTATAAAACTAGGCAGACCTTGGTCACCCATTGATTACATCATTAATGGTAATATATTGCTATGTGTTGCTTCTGTTTAGTTTTGTTTTATTTGAATGTTTAATTTATGTGTTGGCCTTCAGCTGTAATAATAAATTGAAATTGATGGTCAGCATTGGAGGGGACCATGGGGACAGCTGCTCATTAGGAGTGCAGTGCTTTGTTTTCAAAGGATAAAAGTTGCCTTTGCCCCTTGATGCAGAGATACTCACACAGTAGTGCCCAGTGATGCTTTACAGCAACCACATCTTTGAGGGATTCTTGGTGCTCTCTGAGCTTGGTTGTTTTCTTGCAGACATTTCATTACCCAAACTAGATAACATCATCTGTACTAGCACTGATTATATTATTAGTTTGGATAATGAAATGTCTGCAGGAAAACAACCAAGCTCAGAAGCACCAAAGACCCCTCATTTCAACCCTGAGCTAGAAATAGTCTCCTTTATTGGAACTACAACTACATCTTTTCCTGGGATTGCATGCCTGTTCTGCATAGCTGCCTCAAGTTGTCAGGAAGGGATGTGTTTGGTTTGATAGAGCTGCTGACAGGTGCTTTGTGATTGGTCATGCATGTTTCAAAGAACTGCCTTGTTTTATTGCAGAGTGCCTCATTATGAATTATGACAATTATCATTATTGTAAAAAGAGTTGAAGGAGGCCATTAAAAGTTGGCAGTGGGGGACAGATTGCTCATTTGCATTCCAGGTGCCTAGTCTGCACTTTGGTTTCAACAGAAATCAGATGCTAATATGCAGAGCATAGTATAGCACTCAGTTGCAATCAGGTTAAAAGACAATGGGGCAACTATTTTTATTTACTTTTATTTTTATTTTGAAGCATGTAATCATCATAAAAATCATCCTAGTTAGTTGTCCTTGGATAGCAGCTCTATTTCATTAATGTCTTATAACCCAATTACAACTGAGTCTTATATTGTGTTACAAGCCATAACTCATTCATGTTCCAATTTTGTTATTGGGGCCAACCAAGATAAAGAGCAGATCAGGGTTTTTTCTTTTTTTCCTAAAAGTTTAGATCTTAAATCAAAAATAATAATCAAAGAGGGGTATGTTTTCCCATTATTTTATTCATGGTATCTTTCAAATGATCTTTCAAACTTTTAATTCCTAAGAGGATTCATAACAGCTTTTTCTGTTTTAGTTGCTAGCTGAATTTTGACCTCAAATTAGGCTAGAGTAAAAACTGATGGTATTATTTTAAAATAGAAAATAAGATAATGTATTCTGGAGGAAGTAATAGAATTTGAAAGCTCCAGTGGAAAGGGAAAGAGAAACCTACTATTATACTTCCAAAAATAGAGAAGAGGGAATCAGACTAGATTTAGAAAATGCACTGTGGTAGATATATTGAGTTCTATAGTCTCCTTATTAAGCTTTCTTTCATAATGGGAGGATTTCTCTCTCCTGATGTGACATATACTATAGATTGTGTAAAAAATTGAGGCTGATAGTAATGATAAAATAGTGGTATCAGGAATGATTCAAATGACATTTGTTTAATTTTATCATATCATAATTTTAGATGATGGGTTATTTTTAAAAAGATTACACATGGTTTTTATAAAAAGCTGTAGCCACCCTAATTTCCATTTTTAATCATATATAGAGAGCTTAAATACTGTAGATCCAAGAGGCATCCTGATAAAGATTATGTTAGACATTTGGGAACAAAAGCATACCAAGTTCTCACTAAAGGAACCTACAAAGTATGAGGGAGATATTTACTGGCATTTTGTAGACAAGAATGCTATACTGCTTATGTCTGAAATAAATGAAGTTTACAGGAAGATGCAGATGGTGGGTGTTAATATACCTACAGGTTTCTAACTGCAGTGTCTCTTACCTAGTCTCCTATAAATGTGTTGGAATATATTTTTCAAAATTCCCATGTTCAGTCATTTTTCTCGATTCTTGTGTGTGCTTATGCCCAGAGTATTTGTTCTATCAACTAACTCAAAGCAGAAAAATTCACAGAATAAAATAAGATATGACAAATTCATAACCAAAGCTAATAACAGTTTGGATTAATATGAAATGGAATTTACGCATAAGTTTCATAAATTTTTGGAGAACCACTCATCTACTCTGAAAATACTTTCAGAAATTGAAAAGCTATGTATATTTAACCCATAGATGTGTGGTACAATTGATGAAAGGCAAGAAAACAGGAAGGAAGAACGGGAGGGAGGGAGGGAGGATTCTTTCCTCATCTGCTAAGAAAAAGCTACTTGTGAGCAAATGATAAATAAGAGAAGGCATGAGCCTTTAGGTAAGGAGTACCAGAACTATAATTGCTAGTTGAATCTATATAATATGAAGAGCTGAAAGTTTCACTTGTGAGAAGAAGGTGAGAAACCCAAGAGGAGAAGCAGACTGAAGACCTGACCCATGAAGATAGGAACAAGCAGCCAAGTAAATGTTGTCATAGGTAAAGCAGAATAATAATAATAATAATAATAATAATAATAATAATAATAATAATAATAATAATAATAATAATAATAATAATAATAATAATAATAATAATAATAATAATAATAATAATAATAATAATAATGTTGGAAGGGATCTTGGAGGTCTTCTAGTCCAACCCCCTGCTCAGGCAGGAAACCCTATACCATTTCAGACAAATGGCTGTCCAGTCTCTTCTTAAAAACTTCTAGTGTTGGAGCATTCACAATTTCTGGAGGCAGGTTGTTCCACTAGTTAATTGTTCTAACTGTCAGGAAATTTCTCCTTAGTTCTAGGTTGCTTCTTTCTTTGATTAGTTTCCATCCATTGTTTCTTGTCCTGCCCTCAGGCGCTTTGGAGAATAGCTTGACTCCCTCTTCTTTGGGGCAACCCCTGAGATATTGGAACACTGTTATCATGTCGCCCCCTAGTCCTTCTCTTCATTAAACTAGACATACCCAATTCCAGCAACCATTCCTTATATGTTTTAGCCTGTACTCTGTACTCTTTCTAGAGTCTCAACATCTTTTTTACATCGTGGTGAAAAAAGATGTTGAGACTCTAGAAAGAGAACAGAGAAGAGCAACAAAGATGATTAGGGAATTGGAGGCTAAAACATATAAGGAATGGTTGCTGGAATTGGGTATGTCTACTTTGATGAAGAGAAGGACTAGGGGTGACATGATAGATTATTTTGTGGAAGGATATGAAAAGACCATGTTCAAATTTGAAGTTCAATAGCCAAACAATTTTCTTCATGTTCCTCCCAAAATATTCAGTTTGAAACTGATACAATCAGGTAGAGATTTGCTAGGAGTAACACGGGATATTTTAGTATTAGGAGCCTGAGAATTCAGGGCTGAAATTACCAGCAGTCAGAACATAGAAAAAAGACTACAAAGGCTAAGGTATGTACGGGTGGGGAATATGGACATGTTAGTAGAGAAAAGAGAACTTGCAAGGTAACATCAGAATTTTTTGGGGGGGAGGGGAGGGTGATGTCTTCAAGAGAAGAAAAAAGTCACCTTGAAGAGGCGAGAGGAAAAAGTGAAGGTAGGAGTTTGGAAAACATATACCTAAAACTTTTTGACTGGAACCCCAAAGTGGGAAGTTACCTTTGGGACAGTTCTTGAAAGGACTAGACTTTCTGCAAAAACAAACAAACAAACAAACAAACAAACAAACAAACAAATAAATAAATAAATAAATAAATAAATAATACTAATACAAACAATAAATTATTCTCCTCATATTTGGCTTGAACCAAAGAGGTGGAATGGAATTAATAGGGAATAAATGTATTAGCCTAAAATCCACTGCAATTAGTGCCTAGAAAGCAATGATTTGATTAATCAAATATTTTTAAAATCTGAATTTTGTATTCTCAGTAAAAGGTACTCAGCAAAGCACACAAAATTGTAGAAACAATGTAAATAAAATAGGCATTAGCAGGATGGTAAGCCCTGTAACCTTTATTTACAAAGATGTGACACAGATGTGCATTCAGTTTTGCAGAAAGTTGCCATTTTTAACTTTGTGCCATGGAGAAATTGTACCAGTGTATCAACTTCCATTCATTTTGGGATTTGTTGAAACATAATTTGCAGAGAGCTTTTCATGCAGGTGTAGATGCTTTGTTAGCAACAAACATCTTCCTATTCTGACTGCATCAATAAAAGACTTGATTGGAAAGGAGATCCAGTTAAGCACCTTCTACTATTAAATTGTTCATTGGTTACCTTATTTTATTATGTCTTTTCAAAGATACACTGTTCAAACAGTAACAAAAATAGCTGGAGCTCCATGTCACATGAGTTTATTCTGAAAAGCTTCTGATGGCAGCATTGTAAGCAAACAGCAAGAGTGAGTTGGTAATATTTTCAGAATTGTACAGAATGAGGGAATGGAGAGCTCTATTTATCTCAAGTCCAATCTCCCTAAAGCTGTTGATGAGAGAAAATGTCCCCAAAAAACATTATTCGGGGATTCAAATCAATATTCAAAATAACATGGGGTTTAACTTTTGGTTTTATTTCTGACAATCTTTTGGCCTTTCAGCTACAGATCTGAAGGAATTGCATGTACAGGCTGTGTTTAGTGTTAACTTACTCTACGTTATTGAAGTCGGTTTTTACAAAATTCATCATCATTATCATTCTAGCCATTGTTTATCCACTGCAGGTTGAAGGTTTTTCTTCATGTTTCCAAATAATAGAGTTTTGAGTTTTCCTTTGCCAATACTTGCTGATGTCGTTACTCCATCTTGTTTTAGGTCTCTTTTGTGGACGGTTTTTATCAAGTAGAATCCATTTTATGAATGCCTTAGTCCACCTGTCATCAGTTGTCATCAATGCCAAACTCAGTTCCTTCTGGTATTTTCAAAATTATAACTGTGGCACCTTCAAAAAAAGTTGTTTGGGCAGAGCTTGGTCCATCTGCATTTCTGCCATATCAGCTGTTCCCATGGTTATACAACTTCTTATTCAGAAGCCTAGTAGAGGCAAACAAATATTTGAATACATTTTGACACTATAATATATGTGAGCCAGTGTTACTATACCAAGAACACAACTTTTAGAAATTGGATTGCAATGCTTTCCTCACAATTTATCAGTTCTTCTTGACCAGCCCATTTCCATTTCAATTCTTTTACTCTTTTGATGGCATCATATATTTCATTTGTCTCTAATCCATGTGCAGATCTTTCTATCTTGTCTTGTGATGCCGAGCACATATTTTTCCATGGCTCTTTGTGCCACTTGTAGCTTTTGTATTGATTCTGAGGTTAGTATCCATGTTTCGTTGGCATATGTTAGAACAGGTAGCACACACTGATTGAAAACTATTCTCTTCAGGCATAGGGGGAGGTTATTCTTGAAAATTACACTTAACTTGCAAATGCCTGCCAACTACATTTAACATGCTGTTCAAGTTAGTTTTTTGTATCACCTAAATACAAAATTATAAGATTCAAAGCCCCAGGGATTAAGTCTGAGGGTGTTCCTTGTAATCCAGACCACACAGCCTTCAGGCACTAAGATAAGACATTAATGGCAGCCTTTGACTGGCCCAGAGTCCAGATACACAAGTGGGTATCATCTACATATTGGTGATACTGAACCCCAAACTAATGAATGGTTTTATGTAAATGTTAAAGAGAATGAGAGAGAGAGCACTGAGGAGCCAAAGGTATGACTTCTCACATTGCATCAGTGCTAATTGGAACCACCCATCAAAAGCCATGGTAGTCTAAACTTCCAAATTTTACAGTCAATCCAGAATGATACTGTGATGAGAGTTCACCACTGAAATCCCTGCTCTACCAAGATCATCAAGAAATGCAAGTGAGTTGGGCAGTAAACAATTTAATAAATAAAAAAGCACAACCAATGACATGTCTGTACTGAATTCCAGTCTCAGTCCTTCTGAAATAAGTCCAAATCTGTCATATGATATTTAGATGATTTTTAGCAATAAGGATGTTCTTCAAAACAGCAACTCCTGCTAATCTAATTAATTGTACTGGTTTATAATTCTAATGGTATGTTGGAACAACCTTGGAAGACAGGAGATAGAGCCACAGACTTGATAATCAGAATATGAAAGATCTCAATCACAAAACTAGAGGGGATGTGGAAAGATTTTAGTAGGGGCTTCCCTCGTTGTAATGGTATATGGCAGTGGTGGCGAACCTATGGCACGCGTGCCAGAGGGGGCACTCAGAGCCCTCTCTGTGGGCATGTGTGCTGTCGCCCCAGTCCTAGGCCTTCAGTCCTGTCCATCTGAGCAACCTGAATCAAAATCTCCCTCGGCAAGTCGCTTTTTAAGCTGGGTTTTATAAAACCTTTTCGCTTTAGGCAGCCCGTATGCCAAACTTCGCTTGTTTACTCTCACTGCCTTTTCCCTCCCCAGGCCTGAAAACACAACATGTGCATCTCCTAAGCTGACGCTTAATCAGAAAGTTGCCCAGACCCTGCCCCAAGGTGAGTGGCTGAGGCTTCGCCACACCCAGAGCTTCGGGAGTGGATGAGAGCTGCCTTTTAAACAAAGGTGGGGGGGAAGGGAGGGGGAAATTCTTTGGACTGTAGCTTTTCTCATATGTTCCCTCTGTTTTTAATCCCATGAAGTTGTTTGGTTATTTTATTAAGCCATTGGTGGTAGCCTTCATAGCGCTGTTAACATCATGGCCTGTTTAATAATTTTACACAGTTAGCTCCCATCCCCTCACTCCCCCTATCACTTCTGCTGAGGTACATCTTGGTTCCTGTTTATTCATGCTTATCCTGCCTTTATAAATAACTCAAGCCTAATACTCTTTCCTCATCCTATTTTCCCCACAGCAACAACAACCCTGTGAGATGAGTTCGGTTGTGACTGACCTAAAGTTCATGCCTAAAGCGGGACTAGAACTTGCAATCTCCCTGTTTGTAGCCTAATGCTTAACTAACAACCCAAATTGTGTTTCATGTTGTCACCTTGTGGCTCCCTTGTTGAAATTCGAGCAATGGAAGTGTTTCTTTATTATTCCTCTGAACAGATCAGCTTAAAGGAGAAGAACTCTTGATTGTGAGACCATTTTAATCTTTCCATTTAGGATTATTGTAATCTATGTGAGTTGGAAGTACTGTAGCACTTACCTTTTTCCATCCTTAGCAACACTGAAATTGTTGTTCTCAGTAGTCAGATCCAGGAAGGTTAAAATGATCTTAATTATGTGTTTAGTGGTATCCTTCCCAAAGTAATGATGGGTGTATCATCAGTGAGGAAGAAGCTGGTGTGTGTGCTATATGAGAGGACAGGACAAACATGGCACTCATTGTACTGGGATTGTCAGGAAGAACTTAGTATTGGCTGCTGTCCATAGGAACCAACCTGGGTTCCTGCTAATGGGGAAATGAGAGCTTGTATGCCTCCTGTGTATGGGAAATGTGCGCTACACATTCTATGACCTTCGTGAAACACTTGAGAAGATAGAAGGGATGACAAAGGAAGCACAGTTCTGAAAATGAAATCCTTAAAGTGTGGAATTTTCTGCCAAATAATTTTAAGTCAATGAAAGCATTTGGGATTACTTTCCTTACTTTGTTTGGATCATCTTATGCTTCAGCTTTGAATTATATCAAATCTGACACCAGAAACAGACTAACAGATGACCTGAGTGCTGCATGTGTTGTTCTCAAACTTACAAAGTATGAGCCAAGGTTAGAAAAATTATCAGCATGCATGCAACAGCAAAAATCACATTAATTGTTCAAAACCATGCCAAATGCAAACTTTTACCTTTCAATTAAAAAGTTGTTTGTATCATTGAAAGCTTTGTTATTGTGTTTTTCTTTTAAGACAAAATATGTTAATATATGAGTTGTTTTTTCTAAACTAAAACCTCAGTATTCAGGTTAAATTGCCATGTTGGCACTTTGCGATAAATAAGTGAGTTTTGGCTTTCAGTTTGGGCACTCAGTCTCTAAAAGGTTTGCCATCACTGGTATATGGGAATGACTTTGAGGTACAAGGGGAAGAGATGCTGCCTTGTCAATGATCAGATAAAAGGGCGGGAGGGAAAAACTGCTTAACAGGTAAAGAAAGAAACTTAAAAAGATCCACCCTAACATAATAGACATTAAAAGTGATGGCAGGAGATTTTCATTTTCAGTCTTATAAGATTCTGTTAATGCTACCTTACAATAAAGGTAGAATAGTTCTCATAATTGTGTTTCTTGTCTGGTATTGAAAGGCTAACATCAACCTTGCAATGGTGGGTCATAAATGCAACAAATAGATAAAATTGTGCTTTCAGCAAAGATTTTTCAAGACAGGTTTAATATCATCCCTGTACCTTGCGTTGGATAGTAGCCTAGCTGTGGCGTTTCGCTCCAGTGGTAATTTCAGGGTTTATTTCAGGGGCACACAAATGTAAAGTATATTGTACTAGTCTGGATTGTAGACAAAGCCACTTAGCAAAGTAATTAACATTTGGTGTGCTAATGTGCCTTGTAAATGAGTACTGTGTACATTAAATAAGTTCCATCCAAATAAGATACAAACTTTTCCAATGAACAGTCTCTATATATTTGATGTACCATACATAAGATATTTCAGCTGAAGACCATAATTTCCCAGCTGCACCAAGCACGACTGCCACTCCTTTTTAGAGAAAGCAGCTAAGGAGAAGCAGCAGGTTTTTAACAATATTTGATCAAATTATGTCTGTTCTTTATAGAATCCCGTTGTCTTTACATCTTTTTCATATCTCGTTTGAATTTGCAAATATGGCCACCATGCTAAATCAATACCTTGTCATTGTAGATCTTGTCTATCTTAATGGCTTTCAATAATGGAAGCTTTTGCTTACCCAAATTTAATTAACTATGACCAAGATATCTTTATAAGTCACAACTTGGTCATAGTTAATTAAATTTGGGTAAGCAAAAGCTTCCATTGTTGAAAGCCATTAAGGTAGCTTAATATAAATTTTCTCCTTTATTGTTTCCCATTCTAAAAGAAGTACATTCCTTATAAATTGGTTTTGAAAATATCTATGTGTTTTATTTTCCCCGTACCATAGGTAGGCATGCCAACCAATTTGTAGGTCATGTCCTCTAGGTACAATAGTCTTTTATTTCTCAGCATCATCCATTCTTTAAGCCATGGTAGAATAGCTGCTTGATAATATAGTCTCCAGTCCAGGAATCCAAATCCTCCACTATCTTTAGCTTCTTGTAGCATTTTTACTTTAATTCATACTTTTTTCCCTTGCCAAATAAATCTCAGTATTGTTGCATTTAGGTCAATAAAAAAGACCTTTCCCAATTTTACAGGAGTCGTTTGAAATAAAAAGAATATTTTTGGTAAGATATTAATTTTCACTGTAGCTATTTTTCCTAACAATGACCGTTGAAGATTTTTCCACTTTTCCAAGTCACAAGTTACAGAAAACTATTAGAAATCCTGAAACAAGGGGGACTAGATGACAAAGACATTCAAATCATAAAGAATCTGTATTGGCATCAGGTAGCAAATGTGAGACTAGGCCAAAAATACTCAGCTGATGCAGAAATAAGAAGAGGGGTCAGACAGGGATGTATTCTGTCTCCACTGTTGTTCAATATCTACTCTGAGTCAATCTTCAACGAGGCACTGGAGAACATCGATGCTGGCATCAAAGTAAACGATGTTTGGATCAACCAGTTAAGATATGCTGATGATACAGTTCTGCTTGCCAGTAAGCATGAAGACCTTCAGCTCCTCATCAACAGAGTCACAGAAATATCTGAAAAATATGGCTTGAAGCTTAACACCTCAAAAACCAAGATCATGGTCGTCAGAAACAACCCATTAATTTACCACCAATAAATTCACAAGGAATACCACTAGAAAAAGTTGAAAGGATCACGCACCTTGGTTCTAATTTGCATGAAAGCTGGGACATGACCACTGAAGTAAAGACAAGGATAGAGAAAGCTTGAACAGCATTCTTCAAAATGAAAAAGGTCTTCCGCAGTCATGACATAAGCCTAAGACTGAAAATCAGGCTTGTCAGATGCTATATTTTTTCTATCCTGCTCTACGGAGTAGAGAGTTGGTTTCTGACAGAAGGCCACCTGAAGAGACTAGAAGGATTAACTGACAACTCCA
>NW_015387020.1:13707-24793 GCF_001527695.2 Protobothrops mucrosquamatus | reverse complement strand
GATCCCGGATCTCCCCTCCTTCTGCCGCGCCCTAAAGACATGGCTTTTTCAACAAGCGGGTCTGGCCTAGGGAATTTTAGTGGGGTTTTTAAGGGTAATTTTAAGGGTAATTTTAAATGATTGGCCTTTTCAAATATTTTCTTTTAATTTGGTTTTAATGTAGATATTTATTGTATTGTGGTTTTATAAGGCTGTGAGCTGCCCTGAGTCCGGTGAGGAGAAGGGCGGGGTACAAATTAAATTATTATTATTATTATTATTATTATTATTATAAGCATTTGAAATGTGGATTTACTGGCGGCTGTTACGTATAAGCTGGGTTCACAAGATCAGAAATGAGGAGGTGATAAGCCACCAAGGGAAATCATCAAAACAATTCAAAAATGAAAATTAGAATATTTCGGACATGTGATGTGACACCCAGAAAATTACGGCATACTCCATTTAGTCCTCCAGGGAAAGATTGAAGGCAAACGAGGTCCAGGCAGAAGAAGAACACCATGGCTTCAAAATCTAAGGGACTGTTTGGACAAAACTCAGCAGCACTTTTTTATGCGGCTGCTGATAAAAACAGGATTGCCAACATGATCGCCTACGTCCAATAACGGATATGGCACAACAAGAAGAAGAAGTCCAATTTTATTTGTTTCATAGTTGTCTTCTTTTAATGTTACACATCTTGCTGTTAAGTAGATTCCTAAGTACTTAACTTTTTTAACTATTTGCAGATTTGTCTTTTTTGTAAGTTGACTTTTCTGTTTAACTGTTAAGTTCTTTGTTAATACTTTAGTCTTTTCTCTATTTATTTTCAAGCCTGACACTTTTCCAAACTTTTCTATTTTCTCCAACAATTTGGTAGTTGTTTCAAGTGGCTCCTCCAAGATAAAAACCAAGTCATCCGCAAAGGCTTGTAATTTATATTTTTGATCTTTTATCTCCAGTCCTTTGATTTCTATATCTTGTCTAATATTTCTAGTCAATACTTCCAATGTTAGTGTAAATAACAATGGGGATAATGGACATCCCTGTCTTGTACCTTTTTTGATATCAAAATTTTCTGTATAATCTCCATTTAAAATTATTCTAGCCATTTGTTTATGGTAGATTATTTGAATTGCATTGATGAAATTTCCCCCAAAGTCCATTTCCTCCAACTGCTGGAACATAAATTGCCAGTTTAGATTGTCAGACGCTTTTTGCGCATCAAGAAATATTAATGCCATCTGTTTCCCTGGGTGGTTTTCATAATACTCTAAAACATCCAAAATCATTCTTAAGTTATTTTTTATCTGTCTTTTAGGTAGAAAGCCATTTTGATCTGTGTGTATAAATTCAGTCAAAAATTTCTTAATTCTTTCTGCCATTATCTAAGCAAAGATTTTATAATCCACATTTAATAGCGATATTGGTCTATAGTTTTTTATTTGTGTAAGGTCAGTATCTTCTTTAGGTATTAAAATAATATTAGCTTCAGTTCACGACTTTGGTATTTTAGTCTCCAAAAAGATTTCATTACACAGTTCTTTCAAAGTCGGGCTTAATACATCTTGTAATGCTATATAAAATTCTGCGGGAAGTCCATCTGGGCCCGGAGTCTTATCTTTTTTTGACCTTTTTATGGCTTCTATAATCTCCATCATTGATATTTTTCCATTTAGTATATTTCGAATATTCTCCAGGATTTTTGGCAAGTCTGCTTTTTTTTAAGTACAACTGTATTTTTTCTTTAGGAACTTCCTCTGCCTTATAATAGTACTCTTTAATAATTTTTTTCATTGCATCATTTTGGAACTGTAATTCTCCTTTTGAATCTTGTAGCTTATTTATCATTCTTTTTTTTTTTTCTTTCTTCAATCTATATGCTAACAATCTCCCCGGCTTATTAGCATTTTCAAAGAAATTCTGTTTGGTCCGTTTAATCTGTTGAGCCATTATTTCCATCCCAGCCAGGTTTAATTTATGTTTTATTATCTCCATTTGTTTCTTCAGGACTTTCTTTTGTGAGTCTGTTTGTAACTCTAGTTCCAATTTTTTAAGTTCTTCTCTCAGCTTTAACTGTAGTTGTTTCTTTTCTTTATTCTTTTTAGAAGCATAAGTTACAGCCAACCCTCTAAAGTATGCTTTGGCCATGTCCCATACATTTTGAAGGGATGTTTCTTGTTTCTTGTATTATCATTTTCAAATCCACTTCTGGAGGTGTATTTTCTTGTGTAGTTATTGATAAAATTGCTCTTGCTTATCATTAGGTGCATATATTGCTACCATCAATATCTGTTTTTGATCCACCATAATTTCCACCGTTAGTATTCTCCCCTCCTCATCTGCATAAATTTGTTTGGGGTTCATCTTTTCTTTAATATAAAGGGCTATTCCTCTTTTCTTTTGAGATGCAAGTGTAAAATAAAGTTTGCCAATTTTTGGTTGTTCTAGGATTTTGAAATGTTGTCTCTTAATGTGTGTCTCTTGGAGGCAAATTATGTCCATTTTTAATTTTTGTAGTCTTGTAAAAAAAATTCTCCTTTTTAAAGGAGAATTTAGTACATTTATATTTATTGATAAAATCCCGGTCTCCTCCATCTCTTTCAATTATATCTAGGTCTCAATCTTCTAGTCTATCTTATCTGTCTCTGGTTTCTCGGTCTTGCTCCTTCTTCTGAGTATGTATTTTTGACTTCTTCCTCCTCTGTTTGTTTAGCTGCTCCTTCAACTACTGTTTCTTCTTGTTTCTTAGGTTCAGGATCACATTTTTCCAAAAATGCTTTGTGGTTGTCAAAAAACTCCAATGCTTTGTGTGTCCAGTCTGTATCTTTTCATATCCCAGTAGATTAAGATCCCTTCTGGAATCAACCATTTAAAATTCACTCCTTTTTCAGCCAATTTCCTGGTTAAGAACTGATAGTCTCTTTGGGCCTCTCTTATCCTTCTAGGAATTTGTTTGAGAACTACTATTTCTTTTTCTTTATACTTTAACGGTTGATCTCTTACTTTTCTCAGAATCTCATCTCTTGTGGATCTTTTAAGAAATCTAACATGGATTTCCCTGGGTACTTTATTTCTTCTAGCATAGTTTGAATTAACTCTATAAATCTGATCCGATTCTCCTTCCATTTGGATCTTCCCCATTCCTAGAGCATCTGCCAGTAACCCAGTTATCAAATCTAAGAGATCCTCTTCCTTGTCTTCTATTATATTTTGGAATCTTAGAAAATATGAGGCCTTTTCCATTTCTATAGCCACCAACGAGTCTTCCAATTCTCCATTTATTTGAGCCAATTTTTCATTTTCATCTTTTAAGGCTTCTAATTTCTGGTCAACTTCAACTGATTTGTCTTCCATTTTTTGAATTCTTTGCTGATTGTCTGTAATCATCTGCTTAAAATTTTCAATTTGGGAATCTATATTGTTAATTTTTTGATTCATTTTGTCAAAGTCATTTTTCAACTCTTCATGATTTTTCGTCGAAGTTGCCGTCTGAGCTGCAATTGCTTGCAAAATTGCTTGAGTATCTTTTTGCTGAACATCCATCTTTTCTTGCTGCAGCGTTGTCGTAATTGATTTCTGATATACTGGACTTGCAGAAATCGAGGCAGGGGCAGAAAATCCTTTTTTCCCAAGTTTAGATAGATCTGAAGCGCTCATCTTTGTCTTTACTTCTTATATTGTAATCCACCAGGTAGCCAAATGGCCAGCTTTTATAATCCAATAGGCTCATATTAGTTAGGAGGGGAAATCCATAAAAATAATTAAAAAGAAAAAGTAAAAGTAAAAATAGCAACAGGGAAAAAAGAAGGGAGAAAAAAGGAGAGGGAAAAATGCTCCCAAAATAAAAAGGGAAAAAGAAAAAAGAAAAGAAAAAGAAAAAAGCAAAAATGTCAAAATTATAATCCACCAAATTCTGTTCTGGGAAATTTCTTAATTTTCAATTCTTCTAGGACAGCTTATTATAGTTCCAAAGCACACAGTGTTTATAATCCAGGGAAGTCAGATGGCTCCAAATAATATTTGTTTATAGATATAGTCTATCTTATAAAGCCAAGTAAACCAAAAGAAAGTCTTTTCTCCAGCAAAGTTTCAAGGACTTTCAGATAAACAATGTCTGGGCATGCAGCCAAAATTCTAATCTAAATAAGCTCCAGTCAAGGGAAAGTGGATATAGTTCTCTATGTAACCACAAGGTGACACTAAGTATCCATTCCCAGCACATTTAAAGGGGAAAAAAGAAAAAAAAGAGAGAAAAAAACGGTCAAAAGTAAAAGTAAAAGTTTAAAAGGTTTAAAAAGTAAAAATTGCAGTGGCTTGTCAACAAAGAACAAAGACAAAAAATCTCTATAAAAGCAGGAGCTTCCCAAATTAATAATAATAATAATAATAATAATAATAATAATAATAATAATAATAATAATAATAATAATAATAATAATAATGTTGGAAGGGACCTTGGAGGTCATCTAGTCCAACCCCCTGCTCAGGCAGGAAACCCTATACCATTTCGGACAAATGGCTGTCCAGTCTCTTCTTAAAAACTTCCAGTGTTGGAGCATTCACCGCTTCTGGAGGCAGGTTGTTCCACTGGTTAATTGTTCTAACTGTCAGGAAGTTTCTCCTTAGTTCTAGGTTGCTTCTCTCCTTGATTAATTTCCATCCATTGCTTTGAAGAATAGCTTGACTCCCTCTTCTTTGTGGCAGCCCCTGAAATATTGGAACACTGCTATCATGTTCCCCCTCGTCCTTCTCTTCGTTAAACTAGACATACCCAATTCCAGCAACCATTCCTTATATGTTTTAGCTTCCAGCACCCTAATCATCTTTGTTGCTCTTCTCTGTACTCTTTCTAGAGTCTCAACATCTTTTTTACATCGTGGTGACCAAAACTGGATGCAGTATTCCAAGTGTGGCCTTACCAAGGCATTGTAAAGTGGTATTAATACTTCATGTGATCTTGATTCTATCCCTCTTTTAATGCAGCCTAGCACTGTGTTGCTTTTTTGGCAGCTGCAGCACACTGCTGTCTCATATTTAAGTGATTGTCTACTAGGACTCCGAGATCCCTCTCACAGTTACTACTATTGAGCAAAGTACCCCTATACTATACCTGTGCATTTGGTTTTACTTGCCTAAATGTAGAACCTTACTTTTTTCACCATTGAATTTCATTTGATTAGATAGCGCCCAGTGTTCAAGTCTGTCCAGATCCTCCTGTATCTTAAGCCTGTCTTCTGGAGTGTTGGCTATTCCTGCCAGCTTGGTGTTGTCTGCAAATTTGATGAGTTCCCCATCTATCCCCTCGTCCAAATCATTGATGAACATGTTGAAGAGCATTGGGCCCAGAACAGAGCCTTGGGGCACCCCACTACACACTTCCCTCCACGTAGATGCGGTTCCATTGAGGACCACATGCTGAGTACAGCCGGTCAGCCAGGTACGAATCCATCTGGTGGTGATGCTGTCTAACCCACATTTTTCTATTTTGTCAAGTAGTAGGTTGTGATCTACTTTATCAAATGCCTTACTGAAGTCCAACTAAATTATATCCATAGCATTCCTCTGATCCACTAATTTTGTCACTTGGTCAAAGAATGCAATAAGATTTCTCTGGCATGATCTGTTTTTGACAAACCCATTTTGGCTTTTAGTAATGACTTTGTTTGCCTGTAGGTGTTCGCTGATTTGTTGTTTGATTATCTTTTCCAGAATCTTCCCAGGTATTGAGGCCAGGCTGATAGGTCTGTAATTTCCTGGATCTATTTTTTTCCTTTTATGAAGATGGGAACTACATCAGCTCTTTTCCAGTCTTTTGGTAGTTTCCCAGTGCTCTAGGATCTTTGAAAAATATAGTTCAGTGGTTCTGAGATCACATCTGCCAGTTCCTTGAGAACCTTGGGGTATAATCCATTTGGTCCTGGTGATTTGAACTCATCTAGGCTGGACAAGTGCTCACTTACCATTTTCTTGCCTATCTTAACTTGTGTTTCTATTCTGTTTTTTATGGCACTATTTTTGATAGGTTGGTCTGTTTTTTCCCTTTATGTAAAGACAGATGCAAAAAATGAGTTAAATAGTTCTGCTTTCTCCCTGTTGCTTGTCACCTTCTTGCCACTTTCCCTCACTAATGGACCAATCATTTCTTTCATTTTTTCCTTGTTTTTTACATGTTGAAAGAAGGGGTGTTTTTTTGTTATTTTTTACTTTGGTTGCAAGCCTTAGTTCATTTTGAGCCTTAGCTTTCCTTACTTCATCTTTGCAGGCTTGGGCTATTTGCTGATATTCACCATGTTTCCCAGGTCTATCCTTCAGCTATGTCACTGGAAACTCCTCTCCTTCCTTAATTCTAACTCGATAGTATGCTTCCCTTAGGTCTAACTTGGTGAACATCTTCCCTTTTGAAAGGTGAGATAGCATGTCCTTCATGAGGGGGAGAGAGTATAATTGCTTTCACTTACGGTGTTCAAAGCTCTATAGTCCACACAGAGGTGAAGAGTTCCATCTTTCTTTTCTTGGAATAATACAGGGGCGGCTGTCTTTGGCTTTGCTGGCAGAATGAACCCCCTTTCTAAGTTTTTATCTATGAATTTCTGCATTTCTTCCAATTCCAATTCAAATATAATCTAGGCTTTGGAAGCTTTGCACCAGGTCTGATTTCTATTGCACAGTCCCTGGGCTGATGCGGCGGCAATTCATCAGACCTCTCTTCGCTGAACACTTCAGGTAGGTCTCTATACTCCTCTGGTATTTCGGGTATTTCCTTTTCTCCCTCTATTGCGGCTTTCTCGGTTGGGGGTTCCCCTGACCAGGGTTGGGCTGTTACCTTGGTTGGTTCCCCTTTTGGGAACCTAAGTTCTGCCATTCTCCAATCCATCCATGGGTTCCATTTGGCTAGCCACACCATGCCTAGGATTATGGGACATTCCATACCAGGGGTTATGGAATGTTATAGTCTCTATGTGGTCCTCCAGGGTGAGTTGAAGCAGTAGCGTTGCTAGGGTGGCGGGCATCCCCCCTGCTATGGGCCCATCTAATTGACCAAATGAAATCGGTTTCTTCAGTCTCCTCAACCGGTATTCCTAAACTCCCCACTAGTGTTGGGCTGATAAGGCAGCGGGTGCACCCGGAGTCAATTAATGCTCTAACTTCTACAGCTTCAGGCATGGTCGGGGCTAGCAAAGTTACTGTTCTGGTGAGGGGAGCAATGGATCCACTTACCAGGGGTTCATCCTTGGAGTTGTCATCGGATGAGTTGTATGCTCCTGCTATGTAGGCCGGAGTTCCCTTTCCTCGCTGAGCTGAGGCAGGGAACTCAATGGTCTCCATGCCTTTCATGGCTGTCTCCTTTGGCTTTGCGGGTGGTTTTCCGGACTTTCCAGCTGGGTTCGATTTGGTTTTCCAGTTGGGGTGCGAAAGCACCATTCGGTGGTGCAGTGCCCTTCCTTGCCACATTTGAAACACCCGGTGGTTCTTTTGGAGGTTGACAGCTGCTTTGCTGGCTCATGGGTCAGCTCCAGTGGCAATTTCCCCCACGGTCTTCCTCCTCTGCGTTGCCTCTTGGCTAAGTCAATCTCAGCTTCCTCGGCTAGGACGTACCAATCTTGCAGCCAGTGAGGATCTCCCCGAGGGAGGCAGGTGTCGTAGAGGTTGTAATTTAAGCCGTCTTTGAAATGGCTAAGCAGGATGTCCTCCGGCCAGTTCAGTTTGCTGGCCAGGGTTCAGAATTCTTTGGTGTATTCCGCCACCAACCGTCTGCCTTGCTTCACTGTCTTTATCTGCTCTTGGGCTTTCTGGTCGGCCAATGGATCTTTGAACCTGCGCATGAGGGAGACCATGAATTGGTTGAAATTCAGTAGCTCCAGGGCATCAGAGTCATGGAGTTCTATGACCCAGTCTGCTACAATGCCATCCAAGGTGGCCTGCACGATGTGAATTCTGGCACGGTTGGTGAGGATATCCTGCTGTACTCCTCCATATAGTTTAGTACCTGGGTTAGGAAAAATCCCAGGTGCTGTGGCTCCCCACAGAACTTCACATCTAGGGGGGGACTTCTAGATGGAGCGTTGACTCTTCTTACATTTGTGTTGTCTCCCCTCTCTTTCTGTGGCTTCCGTGCGATGAGGGGTGACTGCTGCAGCGGCGACCGCAGCGGTTTCGGTGGTTCCGTCAGATGGGTTTGGAACCTCAGGTTCGGGTTCCCTTTCATTTCCTCTCCTGCTGGATCCCATGCGGATGGTGCCTCGGTAGGATTCGGCTTTCTCATCCTTCAGGGAGTCGAGGGCTATCTTCATCATGCCGATTGCCTGTTCCAGCAACCAGCTGGAATGCCCAGAGCAATCCTCCTTGTCCTCACTGAGATGGAGAGACCTTTCAATCTCCTCCTTCCAGAGCATCACCTTTCTGGACTTCTTCTCCCAGTCGTCCTTCTTCCCAATGTCCATTGACCACCTAGGCTTGTGGCGGCATTCTATCACCACCTCCTCTTCTGAAGAGCTTGAAGATCTGGAACTGGAGTGTTTGCAGGGATCTACTAGGTTCCTCACTCTCTAGTCCATTGTCTGACATGATTTCCAAGTCCCCCAGTAAGGCTTTCCTTCCGGGCTGACTATTACTGCAGATCCTATCTAATGTCAGGGCCCACTTCAAAACCTCATCCTAAGGAAGCAGAACTTGTGGAAGCAGTTTCTTCCAAAAGGAACTTTTATTAGGAGAAGCTGATAGCAGGCATAATAGACAGGATCTGAGGGTTTCCCGTTCAGATCAATAGGTTAAAAGTGTCCCAAGCAACCCCCCCCCCCGAAGTTCATCTGGTCAGTTCACATGGGCCAATCTCCAGGTGTTGAGTACGTTGTGGGAAAGAGCAGATAACGTCAGGCTGTTTCAGGGTTACAGCGATGTTTTGTCAGCTCTTCACACCTTCCCTTCCGAAAGCAGAGATAAACTAGTTGCCGGAGGCACATTCCTTTCTTCTCCCCCCTCTTCTAGCTGACATCAAGGGGAAAGATAGTTCACAGAGGAAGTATGCAGAAACAGCAAAGCGTTACAATGTAGCAATAGAGGGAAACAGAGCAATAACCCGCAGTGCTTTCCCCTCCTCCCCTCCAGGAGCATGGCAGAACCCAGAAGAATAGAGAGAGAGTAGAGTTTGAGTTAAAGATAAAAAAGAGCCCCCTTAGAATATGGGTTCTGACACTTCCTCTATTATTATATATGTTATTTGAAATAAGAGATACCATTTAGCTGCCATTTTTGGAAGGACTAGCCCATTTGTATTCATTAAATTGTCTCCCTATTATTCCAATTCCCCATGATTGTCTGATATGTTTATCTTCCATTCAATCTGTTCTTCTTCTTTCTCAAATTTCTTTTGATTTATGTAGAAAGTCATTTCCATTTTCAGTGTTGTCACTCCCTTTTCTGGATTTTCCATTAATTGTATTTGTTGATCAATTGAGTCCTCTGTCTTAATATTTGATTGTTCCACTTCTTCTGTTATCTTCTGCATTGTTAGTTCTTTAGTTGTAGTCAAAGTTTGGGTTTGTGTATCTAAGCTGGCATCTTGTTCTTTTATGTTAGGTCTTATTTTATCACAAGCTGAAAGAATGGTTTCATGTATTGCTTTCAACATGGAAAGGATCTTTTCCTGGTGTTCATCCATATTCTCTTAATAATGTGTTAAGTTGAGGACTTTAAAAATAATTTTATAACCAGGTATGGGACCTCTATTTCATGTGTTTATAGATAGTCTTTATAGTAGAAGTCATTTGTCAAATAAGATTTTATAGTCCAAGGTATTTCATCATCTCATATAATAACCAATGTTCCTCAAATAAAGAGATAGGAAGGCAATTCCTCACATATAACTCTGAAGTTTCAAGCAGGCCAGTTATGCCGCCAGACGTTCTCTTTACAGCTGAGTTTCTCATAGGTGGTCTCAAGGTCAAAAGAGTCTTATCTACAGTCTGGGCCTCAAGCCAAGTCTCTTTTAGGCAATAACAAGTTGTAATACCAAACTTTGCCACAAGATGTCACCGATGAATGAACAAACAATCCAGACAACAGAATGTGAACTAGAAAAAAATGACTTAACTGGTGAAGTTACAAATGAAGGGAATTATAACTTAATACAAACAAGAAAAACTTAACAAGACTTGGATATAACAATAAATATGGAAAAGATACTTTATGCATTAGAATGTCAAAATAAACCTGAGAAGAAAGAAGACTTAACAAAATGGACAATGCTAGGAGAATCATTGTTTGGGAGACAAAAAGCATACATCTTATCTACTATGTATCCTCTACTCCTAACAATAACTACAAAAATATAAGAACTGGACAAGTTGAAAATATTAATTTGGAAAACAATTTGGCAAATGAAGAAAATTAGAGATGGGTTGAAGAGACTGGATTCGCCTACCAGATGGAATATTATATGAGTAAACACTTGTTTGAATATGGCTAAATAAACAAATAACTTTGGCCATAAAGGGACTTTAGAATAAGTGGGATAAGAGATATAAGTAATATAGTATTTTTTGATATGATACAAAATGTAAAAATATTAGGATGTTGTAAGTGAAGGAAAAGTTTGAATTTTAAAGACAAATTAAGTTTGAAAAGATTTAGGATTAAGGAATGATTGAAATATTGAGGGGAAATTAGACTTAATAAGAACTCTGAAAAAAAGGATATATAGTGATTAAACTAATTTTGACAAATAGAAGTGAAATATAAATTGACTAGAAAGATGTTATGGATAGATGTTATGATAGATAAGTAGTATAGTATCTCTATAATATATGAAATATGAAAATACTGGGATGATATATTTAAATGGAAAATCTGGATATTTAGATGTTAAATACTGGGGGAAATATGATTGATAAGAATTGTTTGAATAGGAACTTCCGGTGGCTGCCGGCGGCCGATGGAGGCAATCTGACAGCCTCCCGTCAGCGTTCTATGTAAAAGCCGGCAAAACAGCGCGTATCAGCTGTTTGCCGGCTTCAGCCTTCTTCTCGGGCAAAGGGAAGAAGGTGAGCTGCTGGTGAGTAGGCGTAGAGTTCCCTAGTCTCCCTGAGGGCTCTCGGGGAGATGTAGG
>NW_015387020.1:10396-11692 GCF_001527695.2 Protobothrops mucrosquamatus | reverse complement strand
AAAGCTTTTTTGCATTACAGGAGGACTTTGAGTTAAAAGATGTCTGGCGAGATTGGAACATGGGAGAAAGTGACTTTACATTTTTCTCGGACAGACATAAATCTTATTCAAGAATTGATTTTATTCTGATTACTAATGATTTGGTCTCAAAGGTTAAAAAAGTGAAGATCTTTCCTAAGACTTTATCAGATCATGGTCCGGTATTGATGGAGATCTTAAATGATGG
Source organism: Protobothrops mucrosquamatus (assembly GCF_001527695.2). Taxonomy (NCBI): domain Eukaryota; kingdom Metazoa; phylum Chordata; class Lepidosauria; order Squamata; family Viperidae; genus Protobothrops; species Protobothrops mucrosquamatus. Next base: position 11,466 of record NW_015387020.1, on the reverse strand, counting down.
AGGAAGTAAAAGAACTTGGAGGCTGAATGAAAATTTGTTAAGATATGAAAGTAATGTACAGAAACTTAAAGAACATTTAAAAGATTTTTTTCTATTGAATATGAATAAAGGCACTTCTATGTCAATGGTCTGGGATGCTAGCAAGGCATTTATGAGGGGTGCCTTAATTTCAATGAATACTGCTCACAGACGTAAACAATCACAAAGATATAGGGATTTGGAACAAGAAATAAAATTAAAAGAAAAAGCTTTTATTTTGAATCCAATGGATAATAAATTAAAGATAACTATTGCAACATTGAGAGAACAATTTAATATGTTACTGGCTGAACAGACTGCAGTTAGTTTACAATATATGAAACATAACACATTTTGCAATGCAAATAAACCAGGAAGATGGTTAGCCTATCAAATACGAAAGAAGCATAAACAAAGACTTATTGGAAAAATAAATTATAAGGGTAAAGAGGTTTTTCAACAGGATTTGATTAAAAAGGCATTTTTGGAATACTTTTCAAAGTTATATTCTTCGGAAAACATACAACTTCTTGATATAGACAACTATCTGCAACAAGCAAACTTTCCTAGATTGACAGACGATCAAAAAGAAATGATGAACTCTCCGATTGTTTTGGAGGAAATATTAGAGGCAATTAAGCAACTGAAGGTTGGTAAGGCCCCTGGTACTGATGGATTGACTGCAATTTATTACAGAACCTTGTCGGAGGAAATGCTAGAGCCTTTGAAGAATCTTTTTAATGATATCTTATTAGGAGAGGAGATACCACCATCTTGGAGGTCTGCTTTTATCTCACTTATACCAAAGGAGGATCAAGATTTGTCTCAGCCTAAAAATTATAGACCAATATCCTTACTGAATACGGATTATAAGATTTTTGCAAAAATTTTGGCTAATAGATTGATGCACGTATTACAAAAGATTATACATATGGATCAATCTGGATTTATAAGTGGTAGGTATATGAAGAACAATGTTAGACAAATAGTAAATTTGTTGGAATATTTGGACAAAAATAATCAAATTCCGGCGGCTCTTATCTTTCTGGATG
>NW_015387020.1:0-9247 GCF_001527695.2 Protobothrops mucrosquamatus | reverse complement strand
AATCTTATGTTGTATTGCATCACAGCAGCAAGAACACTGATTGCTCAGAATTGGAAAAAAAAGACATTACCAACTATGGATGATTGGAGACAGAAAGTCTCATATTTTGCAGAAATGGCTAAAATATCCGCATACCTGAAGGATCATTCACAGGAGAAATTTATCCTGATATGGAGAAGATGGATAGACTATATTCAGAAAAAATATGAATTGAGAAATTATCATCTTGCTTTTGATTAATTATTAATTTTTTATAAGTTTATTATTGTATTTTAGAGTTATAGTAACCTTATACTTGTTTATTGTATGAATGGATAGCTTTGGATAGATTAAAATTATTTTGTAATTATTCCTGGGTTCAGCTCTGGGAAGTCCGGGGGGGGGGAGGGGGGAAAAGGATAAAAATATATAAGAATTGATGTGTTTATTAATTATTCTGTAAGTATATTTATGAGGATGATCCTGGCTGTTACCCCAAACTGCTTCCGGTTGGTGCTTGAGAAGGAGGTTGGGAAGTAGGGAGTGGAAGGAGGAAAGTGGAGTGGTTGTGAGTCTAGAGGGAGGATGGTTTGGTAGGTGAAAGAGGGGGAAGCAGAGAGGGGGCAGCCGAGATCACCCGTAAAGTAGCGTTTCTTTTGTGTACCGATGTTTTGTATTTATATGCATCAAGTTTATGTTTATATTTTGTTATATTTGAAAATAATAAAAATTTTAAAGACAAGAAGTGCTGAAAAATTATCCAAAATTAGATAGATCACGACTCTGAACCCTGAAGCTTTTAGTTCTCAAATTCTTAGTAGTACAACCTATTTAGAAATTACTTCTAACATTTCAAAAAGGAAGAACAGACCAACAGAGCAGACATTCTTCTGGAACTAGCTACTTACAATATTGAATTTTGATGCATGTAAATGTACAATTTAAATAACATTTTATTGATTTGGGGTTGGTCTGCAAACACCATCTATGGCAGTATTTCTCAACCTTGGCAACTTAAAGAACAGACTTCCACTCCCATAATTCCCCAGGCAGCACTACTGATCTATAGGGCATGATTGCTTGCTAATGAAGTGCATTTAAATCATAAAATATGTTTAGCAAACCATAATGCTTGCATTCATTTACACTATCTACTCAGGTCAGATCATGGTCAACAAAGGTCAACAAAGATGATTAGGGGACTGGAGGCTAAAGCATATAAGGAACAGTTGCTGGAATTGGGTATGTCTAGTTTAACGAAGAGAAGGACGAGGGGGGACATGATAGCAGTGTTCCAATATCTCAGGGGCTGCCACAAAGAAGAAGGAGTCAAGCTATTCTCCAAGGCGCCTGAAGGCAGGACAAGAAGCAACGGATGGAAACTAATCAAGGAGAGAAGCAATCTAGAACTAAGGAGAAACTTCCTGACAGAACAATTAACCAGTGGAACAACCTGCCTCCAGAAGCGGTGAATGCTCCAACACTGGAAGTTTTTAAGAAGAGACTGGACAGCCATTTGTCTGAAGTGGTATAGGCTTTCTTGCCTGAGCAGGGGGTTGGACTAGATGACCTCCAAGGTCCCTTCCAACTTTATTATTGTTATAATAAGTATACCACACCATGATTTAGCATCTTGTGTGTCTCCATTGATGTTAACCTAACTGAAAGGGTACCATTAGCTTACTCAGCACCATTGTACTTATAAACTATTTTATTTTGGCTTAGGTGTTTTGTTTTTTAGTTAGTCTGATGAGCTCACTTACGTCCCGGCCAAAGAAAAGTACACAGAAAAGACAGCCTGGAAATATTTTAATCAAATGACAGGCCTAATTTTCTGTCTTGATGCTGAAAGAGCAACTACTGTAGCTGCTACTTCTGTGCTTCTCCATACACTAAAATCAGGCAGTGCGGAGTAAAAGAGGAAGGATGCTTTCCCGTGCTGATGTGTGATCGAAATTGCCGTGTCCTGGGACTTAATGAAAGTGAAATAGTTTAATAAAACGGAAGACACGCCTGGAGCAAGAAGAAGATTTTGGATCAGTGTTTCTCAACCACGGCAATTTTAAGATGTGTAGACTTCAACTCACAGAATTCCCCAGCCAGCATAGTGCAGATGAATGGAATTTCCAGACTGGGGGCTTTTTCATCTGGCTTTAGAACCACTCATCATGTACAGTAATTCATGTACAGTAGCAGCAAATGCTAAAGTTTGCTGCTAACTCTTCTACTTTGGCCACCGACTTAATCAGCAGAAAATTACCAGAAGAAAGCTTTTTCCATGGTCTTTTAATAAACATCAAGGTGTGCTGATCAGTCTGCAGCTTAATGGCCAGCCAAAGCATCCTGTTATGCAAAAATCAAAGCCCGCAACAAGTATCTTTTTCTCCACTATTTTTTCAATTTCCAGTTTTCTGTCAATTTTTTTCCCTACCCTTCCCTTTAATGCCCTTCAATTCAATGTCGGTCAATTGGAAAATTCTGTCAACTGGAGGCTAAAACATATAAAGAACGGTTGCAGGAATTGGATATATCTAGTCTGGTGAAAAGAAGGACTACGAAGCAACATGATGGCAATGTTTCAATATCTGGGGGGCTGCCACAAAGAAGAGGGGAGTCAACCTATTCTCCAAAGCACCTGAGGGCAGGGCAAGAAGCAACGAATGGAAACTAATCAAGGAGAGAAGCAACCTAGAACTAAGGAGAAACTTCCTGACAGTTAGAACAATTAATCAGTGGAACGGCTTGCCTCCAGAAGTTGTGGGTGCTCCAACACTGGAGGTTTTTAAGAAGAGACTGGACAACCATCTGTTTGAAATGAAACAGAGTTTTCTGCTTGAGCAGGAAGTTGGAGCAAAAGACCTTCAAGGTCTTTGCCAACTCTGTTATTCTGTTAATTTCTTTCAATTCTCAGTTTTCTGTCAATTTCTTTCCATTTCCAGTCAATTCCCAGTTTTTTATCTAGTGAGGCCGATTCCAGATATACTGTAACTCCTATAGAGAGGGAAGTGACAGAATACCCATTATTTGCCTCGCAGTGTTCTTAATTTAGACAGAAAAATGACACACTCAATGGTGCCCACAGAGCTGATTGGGAGCTAGGCATCCCTCAAAAAACAAGGGAGCACTGGGGACCCTTGGTAAAACACATTGGGACATACATACATTCATGGATGCTCCCTCCTGTGCACTTTCTCCCCTCCCTGTGCCGGTTGTCTTTTCCCCAGTATTTTACTGTATTCCTATTCAGATTTAGCCTCTCCCTCCCCCCATTAATTATTTTTCTCTCCCTTTCTTATTCTCTGTGTTTCTCTCTTTCCATGCCACATAAGCAGTAGTGCAAAATTCTGTACTTTCTCTATTCCCTTCAACTTAAAATAAAACTTGGTCCCTTGCAGAGCAATACTGTTGCAATCAAATCCAGAAGCATTCTTTCTCCCAAGGGTCTCTAGAAAGAGAAGAGGAAGAGGAAGGAACTGGATTACACCTCAGATATATTTCTAAAAAATGTCTGGGGTCTTCTAAGCTTTCTAGACTTGAACTAGCCTCAGTAGCCCTGCTGAAATTAAGCCCACTGCAGTCAGGATTATAGTGGCTCAGGAACCATCTCATCCCAATTTCATTGACCCATCCCACCTGGTCAGGTAGGGAGGACATGCTGTGAAACCCATTGGTTAAAGAATTTTGAATGGTGGGATCTAAGAGGTGGGCCTTCTCAGGCACCCTCCCCACTCTTTCAAGTATCTTACCCCCAGAAATCAGGTGGACCCCCACTTTCAGGCCTTCCAGAAGAGGTTTAAGACCTGGGAGTCAAAGAGTGTGATGCAATCTTGCAGGTAGTGTAGTGGGCGGCTTGAGGGCACTCCTTCTGCTTTATTAATTTTTTAATTTTGATTTCTTACTTTTAATTTGGTAAATTTTAACCTTACTTTTCATTTTCCTTTCAACTGTGCTTTTAGTCATGTTTTTACATTATTTTATGAGGTGGTTTGTCAGCCATTCAGAATTACTTAGACGAGAGGGGCAGTGTAGAGATTTGCTGAATGAATTAATGAATGAATGTCTAAAATCTGTCCTTATCTCTACAGTACAGGTAATCCTCAACTTACAACAGTTCATTTAGTGACCATCCACAGTTACAACGGCACTGAAAAAAGTGACTTATGACCATTTTTCACACTTACGGCCATCGCTACATCCCCTTGGTCACATGATCAAAATTTGGATGCTTGACCACTGGTTCATATTTCTGCCCCAGGGTCCATGTGATCCCCTTTTGTGACCTTCTGACAAACAAAGTCAACGGGGAAGCCAGATTCACTTAACGGCAATGTTACTAACTTAACAACTGTAATGATTCACCTAACAACTGTGGCAAGACACTTAGTGCACACCTAGTGGACAATCACTTAACTATAAGCCAGCCGTGTGCTGCAGCTGCCAAAAAAGCCAACACAGTGCTAGGCTGCACTAACAGAGGGATAGAATCAAGATCACGTGAAGTGTTAATACCACTTTACAATGCCTTGGTAAGGCCACACTTGAAATACTGCATCCAGTTTTGGTCACCACAATGTAAAAAAGATGTTGAGACTCTAGGAAGAGTGCAGAGAAGAGCAACAAAGATGATTAGGGGACTGGAGGCTAAAACATATAAGGAACGGTTGCTGGAATTGGGTATGTCTAGTTTAACGAAGAGAAGGACGAGGGGGGACATGATAGCAGTGTTCCAATATCTCAGGGGCTGCCACAAAGAAGAGGGAGTCAAGCTATTCTCCAAGGTGCCTGAAGGCAGGACAAGAAGCAACGGATGGAAACTGATCCAGGAGAGAAGCAAGCTAGAACTAAGGAGAAACTTCCTGACAGTTAGAACAATTAACCAGTGGAACAACCTGCCTCCAGAAGCGGTGAATGCTCCAACACTGGAAGTTTTTAAGAAGAGACTGGACAGCCATTTGTCCGAAGTGGTATAGGCTTTCTTGCCTGAGCAGGGGGTTGGACTAGATGATCTCCAAGGCCCCTTCCAACTTTATTATTATTATTATTATTATTATTATTATTATTATTATTATTATTATTATTATTATTATTATTATTATTATTATTATTAAGAAAGGTTGTAAAATGGGGCAAAACTCACTTAACAAATGCTTCACTTAGCAACATAAATTTTGGGCTCAATTGTGGATAACCGTCGAGGACTACCTGTACTCTCCATCCTACCATTGTGGTGTTACATTTATTTCATTGTATTTATTTATTTATTAAACAAATTTACATAGCTGCCCAACTTCCACAGAGGTCACTCAAGGCGGCTTGCAAAATTGCATTCCTGTGCTGAGAAGCGGAATCATTGCAACATTTTATTTCTCTCCACTGAAACTGCAACTAAAGGAAATGCTACTGCTTTCCCACATGTTGGGGGGAAAAAACAAAACATAATGTGCTAGCTTCTGCCAACTCTGCATCTCCTTTCCATCTTGGTCCAATGAGAGAGCTGGCCGTAATAAGGCAGGGCACCAAGGCAGACTTTTTATGCACCATCACCTTGTCTCATTTCTTGTTTGAAGTTTGTAAATGAAATCAGTTCTTAGAATTAGCAGCCTTCCATTTAGAACAGGGTTTTCCAACTTTGGCACCTTAAGATGCATGAATTTCAACTCCCAGAATTCCCTAGCCAGCTGTGCCCAGTGGGCTGGCTGGGGAATTCTGGGAGTTGAAGTCCACGCGTATTAAATTGCTGGTTGGAAAACCCTGATTTAGAATTTTTCTTACACCCCTCTGCTGGTTGAGTGTTATAGTATGTATTGCTTTCAAAATAGATCAGGAATGTCCTCTGATCAACAACGCTCCAGCTGGATTATTGGTTAGGGCAGGGGTAGGCAACCTTGGCTCTTTTATGACTCGTGGACTTCAACTCCCAGAATTCCTGAGCCAGCCATGCTGAGGGGAAAGGGAAAGGTTTCCAAGCTCAGCCATGCTGGCTCAGGAATTCTGGGAGTTGAAGTCCACGAGTCATAAAAGAACCAAGGTTGCCTACCCCTGGGTTAGGGCTAAGGTTACCAGACTTCAGGCAAAATGAACCACATCCTCCTTTTCATCTCATTTCAGGTATGGGTTCAAAATCGATTATTGTCTGGTTTTCTGAGTTCCTTGTTTTTCTCTTTTCTGGACTCTTCACAACAGTAGCGACTGGAACTTTTGTGTTCTTTGACTGTATTAGATTGCCTGTTCTTTCTTCTCCACATCACCGATTCTTTGTTGTCACAAGCATAGATTCTTGAAAAGAAACGCTTTGTTGGAAAAATATTGTGATTGAAAAATCTTTTTCTGATGCCGTAAAAAGTAATTTTATATACATCTAAGGCTAAATAATTTTTTTTGCAGTTTTTTGCTCTAGTTTTTGTCCTCCCCCCCCCCTTTTCTAATTGTCCATGTTCTTTTTTGCCTGTTCAGATATTTGATCATCCTAATTAGGGCTGATATACTCTGTTTTTTTCTTTAGACTGTGTTTATTTATTTATACGCTGCCTTTATTATTTTTATAAATAACTTGGGGCCACAAATACACCTAATGCTCTTTCTTCCTCCTTTTTATCCCTACAACAATCCTGTGAAGTGGTTTGGGCAGAGTGACTGACCCAATCAGCCAACTGGCTTTCATGCTTAAAGCAGGACTAGAACTCTTAGTCTTCTGGTGATTGGCCCAAAGTCAGCCAACTGGCTTTCATGCTTAAGGCGGGACTAGAACTCACAGTCTCCTGTTGATTGGTCCAAAGTCACCCAATCAGGTTTCATGCCTAAATCAGGATTAGAACTCACCTTCTTCTGGTTTCTGGGCCAGCACTTTAATCACTAGACCAAACTGGCTCTATATCGTGTCTATATCTAAACACTGTACAGTACAGGGTTGGACTAGAAGACCTCCAAGGTCCCTTCCAGCTCTGTTATTCTCTTCATCTTTTTCTAATAGACCAGTAATCATCAACAATGAAAACTGATGTTTCCAATGTAAAACATTGCTTGGTTGATTGATTGATTGATTGAATAGCAGTAACTTAACAATGAATGTACAATTGACAAGCCACAGTCCACTGAATGTCGCACTGAAATTCTAACAAGACAAAATACAGTTGCCTCCTGGTTTTCAGCAGAAGTAATTTCCAAGTGGGTGGATACTGCCTATCTATTGCTGTTTAGTACTTTTAATCATGAATTACAATGGAAAACTTGAATACTGTATAAGAGTCACATGTGATGAGCGGTATAGAAATGTGATGAATGAATATATAAATATAAATTTAATAACCAGATAAAGAGTTAAATGTTACAGAAAAATGCATTTAAAACTAGTACAAGCATCTTCCCATCTACAGTACATCTCCTTGTTCCATAGCTCTGTGGAAAGCAGTGCCTATAAAATAATTAATACTGTTTCCCTTCTGTCTAATCAAGTATTAAGTGCCTGGATATTAGGTTTTTTTTTCTTTTGAAATGACAGCTGCTTGCTTTTAAGGTGTACAGATGCCAGGAGCTTGGCTTTTTCTCACCACCTCTCAAAACACCTAATATTTTAAGGATGGTTCCCACACCCTTTTAGATGTAAAGGAGGGGGGAGTTAGGGAGATTATGTAAAAAGAAAACAAGGTAGGGGAAACAGTGTTCATTACACGTGGGTGTTTATGTGTGATTTACACAGCACCACATGGGAACTTCGACTGGAGTGTGACTTCCCCTCTTCTGGGTAATAATAGACTTATATACTTCACAGTGCTTTACAGCCCTCTCTAAGCGGTTTACAGAGTCAGCCTATTGCCCCCCAACAATCGGGGTCCTCATTTTACCGACCTCGGGAGAATGGAAGGTTGAGTCGAGCCGGTGAGAATCGAACTGCTGGCAGCCGGCAGTCAACAGAAGTAGCCTGCAATACAGCATTCTAGCCACTGTGCCACCACAGCTCTTAGGATAGGGGTAGGGTACAGATTAGACATGGGAAGGCATGGAAAAAAACTGAAAAAAATTGGGGGGAAAAACAGGTTTTTTTCTCGTTTTTTTCCAAATGGCTTTGGAAAAAAAAGAAAAAAAACAGAAAAAAGGCTCTGTTGTTTTCCAAATTTTTCCAGTTTTCCTTTTCCAGGCCTTCGCATCTCTACATACTAGGGCAGGGGTAGGCAACGTTGGCTCTTTTATGACTCGTGGACTTCAACTTCCAGAATTCCTAAGCCAGCCATGCTGAGGGGAAAGGGAGAGGTTTCCAAGCTGAGCCATGCTGGCTCAGGAATTCTGGGAGTTGAAGTCCACCAGTCATAAAAGAGCCAAGATTGCCTACTGTGTACTAGGGACACAATACTTTGGCTTCAAAAAACCACCTGATCACTAAATGGCCACCCACTATTTTTATTCCCAGTTCAGATTTGACAGCCTGATGTAATGGTCTGTAAAATTAACCTTGGGAAACAGGAGGAAGAAGAGTCAGGAGGAAGAAGAGTCATAGTCTAGGGGGAAATGGTCAGATGCGAGATGTCTCAGCCCACAGAAGGAAGGGAGGCGTGGGAAGCATCTCAGAAAAAACCTCTGTAGTTCTTTGGAAAGTAAAGGTAAGGAAAAGGAGAAGTTCTTTCAGATTTGCAAGATTCTCAACATAAAGGTAGTGGTTTGGGTTTCTCCTTTGGACTACTGTACTTCGAATGGCTGACACCCTACCTCAATGTGTTGAGGGAATGAAGTTATAAGTCACACATTTCCAATATTTATATAACAGTAGGATCACACCATAACTTTGATTTTGGAGAAAATGTCTAAAAATACCACAGACAGCCTGGAAAGTAAACAAATGGATCATCAAACAATACAGAATTTCAAGAATTTTCACTTGGAATATCAATGACCAGTCTCAAGTTACAGAACTATGTTTTGGGAACATAACTGTGCAAAGGATTTGCTCCCTTAATAAGTCTTATCATGCTGGGAAAGTGGAAGAACAGAGGAGAAGAGAACAAGCAGGTAGTCCTCGACCCTAACCCTAACCCAGGAGTAGGCAACCTTGGCTCTTTTATGACTCGTGGACTTCAACTCAGGGGCTGCCACAAAGAAGAGGGAGTCAAGCTATTTTCCAAAGCGCCTGAAGGCAGGACAAGGAGCAACGGGTGGAAGCTAACCAAAGAGAGAAGCAACCTAGAACTAAGGAGAAACTTCCTGACAGTTAGAACAATTAACCAGTGGAACAACCTGCCTCCAGAAGCGGTGAATGCACCAACACTGGAAGTTTTTA
>NW_015387019.1:327503-350726 GCF_001527695.2 Protobothrops mucrosquamatus | reverse complement strand
ATTGTAAAGTGGTATTAACACTTCACGTGATCTTGATTCTATCCCTCTGTTAATGCAGCCTAGCACTGTGTTGGCCTTTTTGGCAGCTGCAGCACACTGCTGGCTCATATTTAGGTGATTGTCCACTAGGACTCCGAGGTCCCTCTCACAGTTACTACTATTGAGCAAGGTACCCCCTGTACTATACCTGTGCATTTGGGTTTTTTTGCCTAAATGTAGAACCTTGCTTTTTTCACCATTGAATTTCATTTTGTTAGATAGCGCCCAGTGTTCAAGTCTGTCCAGATCCTTCTGTATCTTAAGCCTGTCTTCTGGAGTGTTGGCTATTCCTGCCAGCTTGGTGTCGTCTGCAAATTTGATGATTTCCCCATCTCTCCCCTCGTCCAAATCGTTGATATAGATATTGAAGAGCACTGGGGCCAGAACAGAGCCCTGGGGCACCCCACTACACACTTCCCTCCATGTAGATGCGGTTCCATTGAGGACAACATGCTGAGTACGGCCGGTCAGTCAGCTACGGATACATCTGGTGGTGGTGCTTTCTACCCCACATTTTTCTATCTTGTCAAGTAGTAGGTTGTGATCTACTTTATCAAATGCCTTACTGAAGTCCAAGTAAATTATGTCCACAGCATTCCTCTGATCCACTAATTTTGTCACTTGGTCAAAGAATGCAATAAGATTTGTCTGGCATGATTTATTTTTGACAAACCCATGTTGGCTTTTAGTAATGACTTTGTTTGCCTCTAGGTGTTCATTGATTCGTTGTTTGATTATCTTTTCCAGGATCTTCCCAGGTATTGAGGTCAGGCTGATAGGTCTGTAATTTCCTGGGTCCATTTTTCCCCTTTTTTGTAGATGGGAACTACATCAGCTCTTTTCCAGTCCTCTGGTAGTTCCCCTGTACTCCAGGATCTTTGAAAAATATAGTTCAGTGGTTCTGAGATCACATCTGCCAGTTCCTTGAGAACCTTGGGGTGTAATCCATCTGGTCCTGGCGATTTGAACTCGTCTAGGCTGGACAGGTGCTCACTTACCATTTTCTTGCCTATCTTAACTCGTGTTTCTATTCTGTTTTTTATGGCACTATTTTCGATAGGTTGGTCTGTTTTTTCCCTTTGTGTAAAGACAGATGCAAAAAAGGAGTTAAATAGTTCTGCTTTCTCCCTGTTGCTTGTCACCTTCTTGCCACTTTCACCCACTAATGGACCAATCATTTCCTTCACTTTTTCTTGTTTTTTACACGTTGAAAGAAGCTTTTTTTGTTATTTTTGACTTTGGTCACAAGCCTTAGTTCATTTTGAGCCTTGGCTTTCCTCACTTCATCTTTGGAGGCTCGGGCTATTTGCTGATATTCTGACTTAGTTATGTGCCCCTCTTTCCACTTTCTATACTTGTCCTTTTTATCTTTCAATTTGTCAGAGAGTTGTTTATGAAGCCATGCTGGTTTATTTTGAGACCTGTTATTTTTCCTCTTTGTTGGTATTGTGCTAGACTGAGCTTTTATTATCTCATTTTTCAAAATTTCCCAAGCTTCCTGAGTTCTTTTCCCCTTGAGGATTCTCATCCATGGAATCCTTCCCAAGCCCTCTCTAAGTTTATTGAAATTAGCTCTCTTGAAGTCCAAGACTGTAGTTTGACTGTGTTCTATTGCTTGTGCTTCCATAATGTTGAATTCCAATATTGCATAATCACTTCCTCCCAGGGTTCCTATGGCTTCAACACCTTCTATCATTTCATCTCTGTTAGTGAGAATTAGATCCAAAATGGCTAATCCCCTAGTTCCCTTCTCTACTTTTTGGGAGACAAAGTTGCCTGCTAGGTTTGTCAGGAACCTATTTGATCTTCCACTTGGTGCAGAGTTTGTCTCCCAGTTGATGTCAGGGTAGTTAAAGTCCCCCATTACTATTGTGATATGCTTCCTACATACTTTAGTTAGCTGACTAGCAAAAAGTTCATCTATTTCCTGTGTTTGGCTGGGTGGCCTGTAGTATACACCTATGGCAATGTCATTTCCCCCCCTTTTATATTGACCCAAATGCATTCAAGACAGTTTTTATCATTGTTGTGCTCTATTTCTGTAGAGATGTAGTTATTTCTTATATAGAGAGCAACTCCACCTCCTCTTTTATTTGTTCTGTTCCTTTTAAATAATTTAAATCCCTCTAGCTGTGTGTTTCATGTGTGGGTTTCATCCCACCATGTTTCCGTAATGGCAATAATATCATATCTGCCCTCATTAACCTGAATTTCTAGTTCACCCTGTTTGCTGTTCATACTCTGTGCATTGGTGTATAGACATTTGAGTCCTTTATGACTGGCCCTGTGTTTACTTTCTACATAACCTGTGTGGTGCCTGAGTTTCCCTATTGTCTTACCACCTAATTGGTTAGTGCACTTTGTGTGGCACTCACTATTAGAGGCTTGATTTTGCTTGACAGCAAGGTTGGTATTCTTACATGCACTGATAGCCCTATAATTTTTAGATTGCCGGGGACAGGGTTGTTCTGTATCAATTAACTCACTGTCCCCACTGTTTAGTTTAAATTTTCCTCCAGAAAATCTGTGAATTTATAGCCGAGTAACTCAGTCCCTTTCTTTGATGGATGCAAACCATCTCTTTTGTACATCTTTTCATTGGACCAGCTACAGACATCATGACTAATATATCCAAAGCCTTCCCCTTTACACCACTCCTTTAGCCACATATTGAATTGTGCTATGCGCTGGCCTTTTCCATTTTGCTCCTTGTACACTGGTAAAATCTCTGAGAAAGTAAGCCTACAGCCTATTCTGCTAAGTTCCTTCCCCAAGCTCTGGAAATCGTTCTGCACAGAGAGTACATCTTTTTGGGACGGATCGTTAGTGCCAAGATGTACGATAGCCTCCACATCACAGTCCTTGCTGCCATTCTTGATTATTTTAGAAATACGCTTCTTGTCCCTACTGGCAGTAGCACCTGGAAGACACCTGACCTCTTTCGAAGCCTCTGTGTCCTTTCCTAAATTTACATCCCTTATAATTGAATCACCTACCAGAAGGTAGCTTCTCTTTTTGGATGCCTTTCTGTTCTTGCATGACTGATGTGTAACACCAGATTCACACTTCTCCCTGTCAAAATCTAGTTCTTCATCTCGGACCACAATCCCCTGCTTATTTGAGTTATCTTCACAAATACCTTTACCTGTCTCCTTAATGTCCCTATTAAGGTCAGCAAGGGCACTGTAACTGTTGTGCAGGGACACAGCGAAAGCTTTGCATTTATGGTTCACAGCTCTCAGCCTGCCAGATCCCACGGTTGTCCACACTGCCCTTCTCCTGCAGGATCTTTGTGGTAGAGGGGGCTGATAGAACGGAGGCTTACTAGAGTAGAGGGGCTGAACTTGACACCTAATTTCTGCCTGAAGAGCAGAGATTACAGACCCTAGATAGATAATCTGTCCCTGTAGGCTAGTGATTTGTTTATAGGTAGGACAGTTTCCAAGTTTGAAAAGGGTACTGCAGAAGACAGCTGCAAAGCAAGTGTTGCACTGAACTAAGGCAGACATTCTTAGTTACAGGGAATCTCAGATGCACTTGCCCTGAATGTACTGCTACTGTTTTTGATTTTTAGTTATATAATTATATAATTAAATACAGTATAAATAGAATATAAATACAAGGAGATCCAATCAGGGTCTATCTACTATCCTGGTGGAATGTCCCAAGACTTACAGTTCTTGCATCAGCTGAATGCAGTATAGCACGTCCCGGCAACTCTGGTCACTACTTTGAAATGGAGTTTAAATAGAGTATAAATAGAATATAAATACAAGGAGATCCAATCAGGGCTTATCTACTATCCTGGTGGAATGTCCCAAGACTTAGAGTTGCTGGGCCTATCTCTACCTGGACCCGGGGGCCATGGTCGATGTGATTGCGTCCAGCCTAGAGGGAGAAGCATCCGAATGGCTGAACTATTTATATGATGAACAAGCCCCCGAATTGGAGGACCCCCAACTCTTCCTCCTTGGGCTGAGGGAAAGATTTGAGGACCCATCTATTGGTCTTAAAGCAAGAGAACAGATCCACAAAATAAAACAAGTCGGCAGGCCTGCCCTGGAGTACATGCGGGATTTTCGCAAGATAGCAGGTCGAATAGAGGGGTGGCCTGAACAATCCCTAATCCATCACTTCATTGAGGGATTAGATGATCACCTCTCTCAGGCCTGCATCTATCGAGCCGTACCTGATCAGCTGCAACCATGGTACCATGCAGCAGTGAACCAAGGTAGCTTTAGTCGTACGGCTACTGGATTGATAACCTGTGTGACCTGGAATGGCCCTAGATATTTCGGTCTTAGTTTTTTACAGGGCACCCAAAGGCGTAGGTACTTGGTCGACAGGTATACCATGTCCCCCACCTGAAAAGGCTTTTGGGGCTTCCTTTTCTTGTCTGCCTGTGGCTTTGAGGCCTCCTGTGCTCTTCCTAAGGCTTTCTTCACGTTTCCCCAAACCCCCCCAATGTGAGCTATCCAATCATGGGGTTGATAGGGGGAGGGGTCCCCCTGAGAACATTCGGGGATTGGGACAAAATCAAGGTCATGTACCACCATGAAGGGTGCGAAACCGGTGCTGCTGTGCACCACATTATTATACGCTACTTCTGCGAATGGTAGTAGTTCAACCCAGTCCGTCTGTTGGTAAGAGACGTAGCAGTGCAGATATCACTCCACCATCACGTTGGCCCGTTCTGCTGCCCCGTTGGTACTGGGAGGGTAAGTCGAGCTGAGTCCTTGGGATGACCCGATGGAACAGATGAACTCACGCCAAAAGCGGGCTGTGAACTGCACCCCCCCGATCTGAGATGATTCGTCAGGGCACCCCGTGCAAGCGGTACACCTGCATGATGAACAGCTTGGCCAGCTTATGAGCGGACGGCAACCCCTTGCATGGAACGAAATGGGCTTGCTTGGAAAAGAGGTTGATTATTGTCCAGATCACAGTGTAACCATGGCTCTCTGGCAGCTCCACGATGAAGTCCATCACGATATCCTCCCATGGCCAGGTTGGGTCCGCCACTTTTTGCATTAACCCAGGTGGCCTCCCAGTATTGGGTTTTGTGGTGGCACACACAGGGCAGCCTCGGACGTAGGCCTCTATGTCCGCGTTCATCCACGGCCACCAGAATTGGTGTCTCACCAGGTGCAGGGTTTTAAGAAACCCGAAGTGCCCTGCTTTTTTCACATCATGGCACCTTTGTAATACTTTCAGTCTTACGGCCTGTGGGACATATAGCTTGTCACCCTTCCAGGCCAACCCCTTCCTCCTGGTCAGCAGGGTTTGATGGTCCAGTAACCAGGGATCGTCCTGGGTTGCTTTATGTAGCTCCTGGACTAGATCGATTGCTGGGTTGCGTGTGACCACCTGCGCCACCGCTTGTCTAAAGGGAGGCATAATGGCTTGTACCACCTCCCCCCACTTGCTATTATATGTGGGCATTCATGATAGTGCATCCGCCAAAAAGATTCTACCCCCTGGAACGTATTTCAACCGAAAGCGAAAGCGTTGAAAATATTGTGCCCATCGTACGTGTTTTGGGGACAGGCACCGCCGTGTCTGCAAAGCCTCAAGATTCTAATGGTCTGTCCAAACCTTGAACGGCTCTTTTGTTCCCTCCAGGAAGTGTCGCCAAGTTGACAATGCCCACCATACTGCGAACGCCTCTTTGTCCCATATTGCCCAGGCTCGTTCTGTGTCTGTTAGCTTACAGGAAGTGTAAGCACAGGGTTGCAAAGTCCCTTGCCTGTTCCTCTGGAGCAAAACCGCCCCCACTGCGACGTCGCTGGTGTCGGCTTGTACGACAAATGGCAGGTCAGGGTTAGGATGTAACAAAACCGGCTCCCTTGTGAAAAAAGCCTTCAGGTCTTCAAAGGCCTTCTGACAGGCCAATGTCCACGCTAGTGGTTGACCAGGGCATGGCTTGACTGCTGTCTGTCGTGTGCGGAGCAGGTTCGTGATGTTAATCAGACACATGACACGTTAAGGGTAGGGCCACCGTAGCAAATGAGGGGATGAACTGCCGGTAGAAATTGGCGAATCCCAGGAAACACTGCAGCTGACGACGGGTCTGGGGTGCCTGCCAGTCCAGCACAGCCCTAACTTTGGCAGGGTCCATCTCCACCCCTTCCCCCAAAATCCGGTACCCTAGGTAGTCTAGCCAGGTTTGGTGGAACTCGCACTTGGACAGTTTCACATACAGGTGTGCCCTCAGTAGTTTTTCCAGCACCTGTCTTACCAGTCGGACGTGTTCCATCATGTTGGCAGTATATATCAATATATCGTCCAGATACACGAGCACCATGGTAAAGGTGTTCATGCAACACCTCATTGATGAGCTGCATGAACACTGCAGGGGTTCCCTGCAAGCCAAACAGCATCACCCAGAACTGGTAACTTCTTAGTGGGCAGTTGAACGCCTTCTTCCATTCGTCCCCCCATTTGATCCAGACCCTATAGTATGCTTCTTGGAGGTCAAGTTTAGTAAACACCTTACCCTTCGCCAAATGGGCCAACAGGTCTTTCATTAGGGGTAAGGGGTACATATTCTCAACGCAGACCCCATTGATGCCATGGACGTCCACACACAGGGGCATGGATCCGTCCTTTTTCTCCTTGAAGAGTACCGGAGCTGCAATCCGTGACCGTGACGGCTGGATGAAACCCCTTGCCAGGTTCTTGTCGATGTACTGACGCAGCTCCTCCAACTCCTTGGGCATCATGGTGTACATCTGGGGTTTTGGCAGTTTGGCACCTGGCAAAATATCAATCGCACAGTCGGTTGGCTGGTGAGGAGGTAGCACATCACACTCACGCTCGCTAAACACCTCAGCGAGGTCAGCATACAACGTCGTGAAGGGGGTGCTCTCCTGTCCTATAGCTGCCTCCCTGTTCCTCTCTCCACCCCTTTTTGCCTGTTCCTGAGTAGGCGGTCGAGGGCCAACACTGATTCGTAGCTTTTTGTACCCCCCTTCCCACCAAATTGTAGGGCCCTTGTCTAGCCATGCTAGCCCCAGGATAACAGCCTCAGTCATGGAGGGGACCATGATAAATCAGAGGACCTCCCAATGGGCCCCCATCTCCAGCCAAACCGGCTCCGTTATGAGAGTGGCCGGGGCCCCCACCAGGAGGGAGCAATCCACCTGCTCAAACTGAACTGGGTGGGCCAGCTGCCTCACTCTGATCCCCACCTCAGCCACTACAGCCTTACTGATCAGGCAGCGGGTACAGCTGGTATCTATCAGGGCCCTGTACTCCCCACGGTGACCTGTTTGTGGACTCGTCAAAATGATGGGTATGACAAATGGGCGTATGGGCTCACTCACCATTGGGTCTTCCGTTGGCTCATCCTCACTGTCATAGGCCACCAGTTGGTATCTTGTGGCAGCAGTTGCCTCCTCCTCCTCCGGGATCCCCCCTCAAGGGGTGGGCCCTTCCGCCTGGTGCGCTGCCCTCAGATTCTCTGGGGTCTTCTTGGCTGTGGCTCCAGATTTTCCTGGAGTCCCCAGAGTCCCCCGTGGCATGGGAACCGGACACTCCACTGCCCAATGTCCCAGCTGGCTGCAACGTAAACATCTAAATGATGACCGGGGATTGGCCCAGAGGAGCCTGGGCTAGGGCCCTGGGTCCTCTGTCCTTTGTCCCTTGGCTTCTCTACAGCCCTGCGTGGCACCGATGGGACCTTCCCCTTTGACCAGAACTCCCGCAGGCTTGCATCCAGGTCCACCACCACATGAAACCAGTCCTGTAGGCGACTTGGGACACCTCGGAAAACACATGCCTGGCGCAGGTCATGGTCCAAACCTCCCCGAAATTGGTGAACCAGCAGACGTTCTTGCCAGGACTGCAGCCTACCAGCCACCCGCCAGAATTCACGTACATACTCGGCCGCGGTCTGGCCTTGCTGCTTCAGTGCCAGCAACTCCCCCTCGGCCCGCTGGACTCATGATAGGTCTTCAAAATGAGCTCGCAGAGCCTCTAGGAATAGGCCGGCATCGCCCAACTCCCTGGTATGATCGCTATATAGATCCGCCGCCCATTCCGCAGCTTCGCCTTGCAACCCTGCAGTTACCGCCACCACCATTGCCCACTGGGACGGGTAAAGGTGAGCGTATTGGTCTAGGTGGCTAATGACCTGATTCAGGAACATTGCTAAACAGTCCAGGTTCCCGTCAAATGTCGCCTTCAATGGTGGAGGACCCCAGGCCCTCCCTTGGCTCCACAGTCCCAAGGGCCAACCTGGACCTAGTAGGGTGTCCACTGGAGGGGGAAGGTGCTGTTCCCCGGACCCTACTCCCTGCCGGGCCAAGGATCCAGCCGCTGGAATCTGATGCCTGGCGGGGATGCTGCATGGATCCATCTGTGACCTGCCTTCCCACGCAGCCCGCAGTTCTCCTGTTGGTACCCCCTGGTTAGGGCCTCTTACTTGCAGGGTATCAGGAGCATAACCAGCCCCTTACTTCAGCTTCAGGCTGGCCAAACGAAACTGGAGTGGCCCCGACTGGGCTGGCTGGGTCTCTGTTCGTGGCCACAAAGCCGTCTCGGGTCCCATCCCCCACCTTGGCCATGAAGGGGGATCCTGGAGCCCGGCCTCACCTCTCCTTTAGAATGTCCATGGTGTGTCGTCCTGGGGCCGTGGAGTAGCTCCAGTCTCCGTCATCCTCATCTGTCAGACGCCTCTCTCTCCACTCCATCATGGGACCCAGTTCACCCGGTGTGTGGACTTGGCCGGCTGCCAAGCCAGTGACAGCTGAACTGTGCCACCATTCTCCTGAGGGCCCTGCATCCTGCGTCACCCCCGGAACTGTCTGTGCATTGCACACCGGCCCTGCAGGGCAAGCCTCACACACTTTGGGCCGCACCACCAGCTGAGCCTCTTCACTTCCCACATCAGGAGTAGGCGCTGTTACCTCAGCTGGCTCTCCTCCTGCACCCACAGGTGCCACCTCCTGTGTACCCTCAGCCATTCCCTAAATAAAGCACAAGAGTAATGGGTAGAGACAAACAATAATGGTGCGCTGACTTTCTGATAGTGTCCTTACCAACCCCTGGTTCCCACAGATGCAACTGGTGGATGACAAGGTGGCTGGCAAAACAGGTACAGCCTGACCAGCGGTTAATAACGGCAACGGCAAACAAAGTCAGCGCTGGGAGTGATCTTCTCCCAGTGCCTTACATACAGTCAGTCCCCTCAGCTCCACCCCCCATCCAGCTAGCCAGCATACAGTGAGCAACTTCAAAAGCAGCAACGCCGGCCCCTGGTTCCTTCCTCTGGCTTGCTGTTTAGTCCCTCGTGTCCGTTTCCGCGCCGCTCAGCTGTTTGTCGGTGGCGCGGCTGCTCAGCTGTTCAGCGGTGTGGCAGTTCAGGTAGGACTGCCCCCATCTTTTCCCCAGGTGCCGTTCTTGCTGCTCGCCGCTGTTGGGGGTTCCAGCGCCGAACAGCTGCTCTGCAGTCGAGCCTAGGAATTCCCTGGGCGTTCGGTGGCGTCGCCAGCCTAGCACTGCACCGAGGAGCCTCTCAGCTGTTTGGCGGTCGAGCCGTGGGATTCCCTGGGTGTTCGGCATCATCACCAGACTGGCGCCAAGCCGCGGAGCCTCCCGGCTGTCTCCCTTCCCCCTCCCATTAATGTTGAGCCCAGGGGCTCGACACACTGCGCAAGTATGGCAGCTGGCCACATAACTTTCAATGTCCTTTTTTAAAGAGGGCCACAAAAATTGCCTTTTAATCAAGTGAAGGGTGTTTACAAACCCAAAGTGTCCTGCTAGTTTTGAGTCATGGCATGACTGCATGATTTTCAGCCTCCAACTTTCAGGAACATATAATTTCCCCCCAACCCAGGCTAAATCGTCCTGCACTGAGCACAGGTTTTTATGGCCCTGAAACCACTTATTGCTCTCGAGCACCTTTTTGAAGTCCCCCACCATTCTGTTGTCTAATGGCAAGGTCTTTTTAGACTGCACCCTTGTAGTGACTGGAGCTGCCAATTGATGTGGGGAAAACAGAGGTTTAATCACCCCCGACTTCATACTGTTATATTGTGGCATCCTTGACAAAGCGTCTGCTAGGAAGTTTTTTTTCCCCTGGGAGATAGCGGATGGAGAAGTTAAAGCAGTGGAAATGCTGGGCCCAGCATGCCTGTTTGGGAGACAATTTCCTGGGGTTTTTTATTGCTTCCAGATTCTTATGATCAGTCCAAACCTGGAAGGGGACTTTACTCCCTTCCCAAAAATGTCTCCAAGTAAGGAGGGCCCACCATACTGCAGAAGCTTCCTTCTCCCAAGCAGCCCATCGCTGTTCTGTCTCAGTCAATTTCTTGGATGTGTAAGCGCAGGGTTGCAACTGACCCTCCTGGTTCTTTTGAAGTAGTACTGTGCCAACTGCCACATCACTGACATCGGCCTGAATTATAAACGGTTTCTAAAGGTCCGGGTGTTTTAACACCGGCTCCGCAGAAAAAAGTCTCTTAAGCTTTTTGAATGCGGCTTGGCATTCTGCAGTCCACTTTAATGGCTGGCTAGGCTTCAGTTTATTTTCCCCCTATGTTTTCAGAAGATTTTTAATGGGGAGTGCAATCTGTGCAAATGAGGGGATAAATTGTCTGTAAAAATTAGCGAACCCCATAAAGCTCTGCAATTGCTTTCTGGTATGGGGAGGGGCCTACTCCAAGATGGCCCGCATCTTTTCCAGATCCATCTCCACCCGCTCGTGCAAAATGTGGTAGCCCAAATAGTCAATTCTGTCTCGGTGGAATTCACATTTTGACAGTTTAGCATATAATTTGGCAGCACGGAGCTTCTTTAGGACTGCTCTAACCAGTTTCACATGCTCGGCTTTGGTCTTGGTGTAGATTAGGATATTGTCCAAATACACCAAAACCCCCTTATACAGGTGTTCATGGAGGACTTCGTTGATCAGCTGCATGAACACCGCCAGGGGTCCCTGCAATCTGAAGGGGAGCACCCTGAATTGGAAGCACCCCAGGGGACAGTTGAACACAGTTTTCCACTTGTCCCCCTCCTTATTCTGATATGATAGTATGCCTCCCACAGGTCTAACATTGAAAAAATTCTCCCCTTTGACAAGTGGGCCAGCATGTCCCTCATGAGGGGCAGAGGGTACACGTTCTCCATGGACACCACATTCAAGGATCTATAATCCACACAGAGATGAAGAGACCTGTCCTTTTTCTCTCAGAAAAGAATAGGGGCTGCCACCCAGGGTCTGGCTAGTTGAATAAACCCCCAGGCTAAGTTTTTGTCGATCAACTTTCATAGCTCATCTAACTCCCTGGGGGTCATAGAATATAGCTTCAGCTTTGGTAGCTTAGTTCCTGGAATGATTTCAATTGCACAGTCCGTAGGTCGGTGAGGGAGGAGCGCATCTGACCTCTTCTCACTGAAAACCTCGGCCAGTTCATGTTATTTTCTTGGAATGCTCTGCAACTCTTGCTCACTCAGCGCCAACGCCAGCCCTCACTTCGAGCCCCCTACATTATAATCACACACACCCTGGGGAGGGGCTCTCTTCTTAGGGAACTTTAGTTGTCCCTCTCTCCAATCGATTAGGGGGTTCCAATTCTTTAACCAGGTTAGCCCCAGAACCAGCAGTCATTCCATGCCGGGAGCCACAATGAAAGCTAAAGTCCCAGAGTGGCTTCCCATGGTTAATCCCAGTGGCTTGGTGACAAAGCTTGCCGGGATGCCCCCTGCCATGGACCCATCGAGCTGACAGAAAGCGATTGGGTCCTTGAGTCTCTTTAGGGGAACTCCCAGTCTCCAGACCAGGTTTGGGCTTATTAGGCATCGGGTGCACCCCGAATTCAACAATGCAGTGAGGTCCATTTTCCTGCCTGTGCCTGGGACTGACAGTTCTATGGGCATGGTTATGGGGGTCAATTGGCCCACTTACCAGTGGATCGTCATTGTAGTCGCTCTCCGATGTCCCTGACTCATCATCCGGTGGGATGGGAGCTCTACCCTCTGCCTTTGGGACTCGGGGGAGCTCCATGACTTCGGTGGTTTTCAGGGCTGTTTCTTTCGAGCGCTGAGCAGGCTTGCTCAGCTTCCCCCCGGAATAGCAATCCATTTTCTTGGCTGGAGTTTTGCTGAGGCATTCTACAGCACAATGACCTTCCTTGCCATACTTGAAGCAGGTGGTTGATCGTGGCTGGCTCGTGGAGGGTCTGCTCACTTCTTCCCATCTTTCAGGTTGATTTCACTTTGCTGGTTTACTGGGGCAGTATTGGTTCTGGGTCTGGTCAATTTCCACTTCTTCTGCCAGGACACACCGGTCGTATAAGTGTGCAGGTGCTCCACGGATCATGCAAGAATTGTACAGGTTGTCATTTAGCCTGTCCTGGAAGCAGCTTACCAAGATGTCTTCAGGCCAGTTGAGGTGGCACGCAAAGTTGTGGAACTCCTCCATATATTCGGCCACTGGTCGACACCCATGTTTCACCATTTTTATACGATCCCAGGCCTTCCGGACTGCCAGGCAATCTTCAAATTGGCGCCACAGTGCTGTCATGAACTACTTAAAGTTCCAGAGCTCGGGGGCATCGCACTTATGTAGGGTCATCCATCTGGCCACAGCCCCTTTCAGGGCTAGGGTGATTACTCTGATCTTGGCTGCATTGTTGGGCAGGGTTCTCCCATACACTTGCATGTAGGTGAGAACATGAGCCAGGAAGAACCCTAGTTGTTGGGGATCTCCATCGAACTTCACCCCCAGTGGCACCAGTTTTGCCTCGTCCAGGGGAGTTCTCTCTCTGGGTTGTTGTGGGGTCCAGGCTCTCCGGGGGGTTGCTCACTGCTGCGCTGCCGGGGTGGCTGCCCCTGTCTCGGTTGAGCCTGTTGCTCCCCCCGTGGTTTCCTGCCTGAGCAGGGGGTTGGACTAAAAGAGACCTCCAAGGTCCCTTCCAAATAATAATAATAATAATAATAATAATAATAATAATAATAATAATAATAATAATAATAATAATAATAATAATAATAATAATAATAATAATAATAATAATAATAATAATAATAATAATAATAATAATAATAATAATAATAATAATAATAATATTCGTCATCATCATCGTATGGCACAACATAGGAGAACAAACGCATCAGGACCAGATTCAGCAGTCCATCTGCATTTAAAAGACAAAGGCCACTCTTTTGAAGACAGCAAAGTTCACATTTTGGACAGAGAGGACCGCTGGTTTGAAAGAGGGGTCAAAGAGGCCATCTATGTCAACAGTGAACAGCCCTCTCTCAATAGAGGGGGAGGGATATGACATCATCTATCTCCAGTCTACAATACAGTCCTTTCAACAGTTCCAAGAAGGCTCCACACACATTTGCACCACTCAGGTAAACCTGAGGACACAGATAAGCCTCCAGGTAGCATTAATGACTTACTAAAAGAATGCAAATGAACAGCTCTCTGCAAGGAGTATAAATCTTTCCATTCCCCACCATCCAGTCAGATCTGAAGAAGCTTCTTGGATGAGAAGCGAAACGTCTTCAAAGAAAAAAAACCAAGAAAGTCCAGTTGCCTTGTGAAAAAAGCATCTTTGGGATAACTATGACCTGGATGACTGAGAATATCCATAGATGTTTTTTGATGATCTTTTCCAGGATCTTCCCAGGTATTGATGTTAGACTGATTGGTCTGTAGTTTCCTGGGTCTAGTTTTTTTCCTTTCTTGAAGATGGGAATCACATGAACCCTTTTCCAATCCTCAAGTACTTTCCCGGTGCTCCAGGATTTTTTAAAGATGTGTCAGACCCTCAATGTATTTCTTTCTTATGCTTTCATTTTCGGGTTCTACCATTCTCTTGGGGGGGGATGCTTGTGCTAGGAAAGGGGGGAATAAGCTATGGGTCTTCTGCAATGTACTTCCTTTGCTTTGTTCTATACTCTTTGAAGTATCTTACTTGGGGTATGAAAGGAATGTGCCTCCGGCCATCTGCCTTATCTCGAGTCGGATGGAAAGAAGCCACAAAGAAATCTGACAGCCTTGAGAAGGGCGCCTTATCGGTTCTTTCCCACAACAATTTAACACCTATGGATTGGTTCAATTCAAACCGGCCAGTTGGACATTTCGGGTGGGGTTTGAAAGGGTTCTTTTAATGTAACGTTTTGCACAGGATATCCTCAGATCCTGCCTTACTATCCTGCTATCAATACCTTCCAATAAAAGTTCCTGTTGAGACAATGCAAGTTTCAAGAGTTCTGCTTTCTTGGGAGGTTTAACTGAGGCAGGTCCTTACAATAAGGTACAATGGTTCTGAGATAACATCTGCCAGGTCCTTCAGAACTCTGGGATGTAATACCACTGAAAAAGAAAAACAAGAAAGTCAAGAAGAAGCCAGCATGGCTGCACAAAGAACTCTCAGACAAACTGAAAGACAAAAAGGACAAGTACAAAAAATGGAAAGAGAGAAGATGGCAAGGAAGTAACAAGCAACAGGGAGAAAGCAGAGCTGCTTAACTCATTCTTTGCATCAGTCTTCACACAAAAAGAAATGATGGCACAACATACCCCCCAAAAATACTGCAAAAGACAAACTAGAAACAAAAATTAAAATAAGCAAGAAAATGGTAAGAGAACACCTATCCAACCTTGACAAATATAAATCACCGTGACCCAACAGATTAGAATAGAATAGAGCTGGAAAGGACCTTGGGGGTCTTCTAGTCCAGCTCCCTGCTCAAGCAGGATAACCTACACCATCACGGACAGGTGATTGTCTAGTCTTTTCTTAAAAATCTCCAGTGATGGAGTGCCCACAATTTCTGGGGTTAAGCTGTTCCACTGGTTGATTGTCCTCACTGTCAGGAAGTTTCTCTTAATTCCAGGTTGCTTCTCTCCTTGATCAGTTTCCAACCATTGTTTCTTGTCCTTCCCTCTGGTGCTCCGATGAACAACCTGACCCCTTCTGCCTTGTGGCAGCCCCTCAGATACTGGAATACTGCTGTCATGTCTCCCCTATTTCTTCTTTTCTTTAGACTATCCAAACCCAAGTCCCGCAGCCGTTCTTCGTATGTTTTAGCCTCCAGGCCTTTAATAATTTTAGTTGCTCTTCTCTGAATTTTTTCCAAACTCTCAACATCTTTTTTGTGATATGGTGACAAAAATTGGCTGCAGTATTCCAGGTGTGGTCTTACTAGGGCTTTGTAAAGCGGTACTAGTACTTCGCGTGATCTTGATTCTATGCTTCTGTTTATACAACCCAGGATTCTATTAGCTTTTTTGGCTGCTGCTGCACACTGCTGGCTCATAGTCAAGTGATCATCCACTAGGACTCCAAGGTCCCTCTCACAGTTACTGTTTTTAAGCCAGGTCTCACCCAATCTGTATTTGTGCCTTTGGTTTTTCCTGCCTAAGTGTAAAACTTTGCTTTTCTACACATTAAAACTCATTTTGTTGGATAGGGCCCATTGTTCGAGTTTGTCAAGATCTTTTTGGATCCTGAGTTTGTCTTCTGTGGTGTTGGCTACTCCTGACAGCTTGGTGTCATCTGGAAATTTGATGAGTTCCCCTTCAATTCCTTCATCTAAGTCATTAATGAAGATATTGAAGAGTACTGGGCCTAAGACAGAACCTTGTGGTACCCCACTGCTTACTTCTTGCCATGTGGATATAGTGACATTGAGGATTACTCGTTGAATATGGTTTGTCAGCCAGCTACAGATCCATCTGGTGGTGATGTTGTCTATTCCACCTTTTTCTAGCTTGCCAATTAGTAGGTTGTGGTCTACTTTGTCAAATGCCTTACTGAAATCTAAGTATACTATGTCCACTGTGTTTCACTGGTCTACTAGTTTAGTCACTTTATCGAAAAATGAGATAAGATTGGTTTGGCATGATCTGTTTTTAACAAACGTGTGCTGACTTTGTTTGCTTCTAGTTGTTCGCAGATCTGTTTTTTGATTATCTTTTCTAGGATCTTCCCAGGTATTGATGTTAAACTGATTGGTCTGTAGTTTCCTGGGTCCGTTTTTTTCCCTTTCTTGAAGATGGGGACCACATCAGCCCTTTTCCAATCCTCATGTACTTCCCCGGTGCTCCAGGATTTGTGAAAGATGTGGTGCATCGGCTCTGAGATAACATCTGCCAGCTCTTTCAGAACTCTGGGATGTAATCTGTTGGGTCCTGGTGATTTATATTCGTCAAGGTTGGATAGGTGTTCTCTTACCATTTTCTTGCTTATTTTGATTTTTGTTTCTAGTATGTCTTTTGCAGTGGGTTTTTTTTTTTTGGTGTGTTGGGCTATGGTTTCTTTTTGTGTGAAGACTGATGCAAAGTATGAGTTACGTAGCTCTGCTTTCTCCCTGTTGCCTGTAATTTCCTTGCCATCTTCTCTCTTTAGTGGGCCTACAGTTTCCTTGGCTTTTTGTTTTCTATTGCTAGTGTTTGCCTTATATTAAATTCCAGTATGACGTGGTCACTTTCACCCAAGGTTCCAGCAATTTCGATTCCCTCTATCACTTCTTCTCTGTTTGTAAGGATTAAGTCCAGTATAGCATTGCGTCTAGTTCCCTCCTCCACCTTTTGGGTGACAAAGTTGTTGGGTAGGTTGGTTAGGAATCTGTTTGATCTGCTCACTGCAGAGTTTGTCTCCCAGTTGATATCTGGATAGTTGAAGTCTTCCATTACTACTGTGGTATGCTTCCTGCATACATTTGTTAACTGGTTGGCAAAGAGTTCATCTATTTCTTCTGATTGGTTGGGTGGGCTGTAATATACACATATGTCACTTTTTCTCTCTTTTATATTGACCCATATACATTCTGGAGAGATTTTGTCTTGGATCATGTACATTTCTTTAGATATGTAGTGTTCTCTTACATATAGTGCAACTCCACCTCCTCTTTTTGTAGACCTGTTTCTTTTTGAACAATTTGTAACCATCTATCAGTCCATTCCATTCATGGGTTTCGTCCCACCAGGTTTCTGTTATGCCAACTATGTCATACCCTCCCTCGTGTACTATTACTTCTAGTTTGCCCTGTTTGTTCCCCAAGCTTTGGGCATTTGTATATAAGCATTTAAGGCTTTTATGCCTGTCCGTGGGTATGTTTCCTGTATCTCCTGATTGTTGTTTGAGTTTTTCTTTTTTGTCAACACTGCCTACCTCCTTGCTTGGTTTGTTTTCTTGGGATTTGTGGTTGGTTTTGGGTTCTAGAGGTTCTAGAGATTGGTCACCCTTCCCCCTCAGTTTTAGTTTAAAGCCCTCCTGATGAGTTGGGCCAGTCTTTTTCCAAGTATATTTTTGCCCATTTTTCCAAGTACATATTGCCCGTTTTTGTGAGCTGTAGCCCATTTCTTGCCAAAGGTCCTTCGTGTAGGAAATGCAGTCCATTATCCAGGAAACCAAAGTTTTCTTGGCGACACCAGCCCTTTAGCCAATGGTTTATTTCTAAAATTCTTTTTTCCCTCAATGGATAGAGTCTCCTATTACCAACACTCTCCTTTCTTTTGGGGGGGGCCTGCAGTCTGGGGTGCTTTTCTGTTTATCTCAGGTGTGTTTGTTGAGGTGGCTTTTTTAGGGATATTTGAAGTGACTATTTTGGGGAAG
Source organism: Protobothrops mucrosquamatus (assembly GCF_001527695.2). Classification (NCBI taxonomy): domain Eukaryota; kingdom Metazoa; phylum Chordata; class Lepidosauria; order Squamata; family Viperidae; genus Protobothrops; species Protobothrops mucrosquamatus. The sequence continues at coordinate 333,111 of NW_015387019.1, read as the reverse complement.
TTTGAAGTTGTTTTTTTTACTAGGTGTCTGCATGTCTTCTTTGAGGGCAGGTTGTGGGTCTGCGTGTTTCTGTCTAAGGGGAGAAATCGATTGGTCAGTTTTAGAGGGGCTGCTTCTGGTTGGGTAGGATTGGGCAGAAGGGGTTTGTTTGTTGTATGATGCTTCTTTCTTTGAGTATTGTGTTTCCTTCTGTGTGTGACATACCTCTATTTGTCTTCCTCCGAGGGTTTATCAGTAAGGTCAGGTCCTCTGTTGGGTTCGGTTTGGGTGGAGCTTTCTTTCATATGTCAGGGTTTGGGTGGAGTTGCCTTTAAGTTCCTAACCTTTTCCTGTAGTAGTTCACATAATTTGCATCTGATGCATGTGTAGTTTGGGTGTTCTTTGGGCATCAGTGCATATATGGAACATGTATTGCATATCACAATGGTGTCAGTAACCTGTTCCATGAATTTGGTGTTTGATAGTCCGTTTTGTTTTTGTTTTTTTGGTTGGTGGATGTGCTTTGCTGTTAGCCTTGTTTAGCTTCTCTGTTCTGGGTAATTTTGCCTTTTTTGCTGTCCTTTTTTTCCCCGGTTCGCAGGGGAGAAAAAAAACACAAAAACAAAAATGGCATCGCCTGCTGGCCTTCTGGTCCTCTGCTGTTGCCTTGCCGCTGTCTGCAGGCCTCCTGGTTCACCGCTGCTGCCTTTTCTCCAGCTGCAGGCCTCCCAGTCCTCAGAAAGAACAAAACTGCTGTCGCCTGCAGGCCTCAGGTTTGCCTCTGCTGCCTCGCTACCACCTGCAGGCCTCCCGGTCCTCCGCTGCTGCCTCACTGTCACCTGCAGGCCTCCGGTTTGCTGCTGCCACTGTCCACTGCCTACCGGCCTCCTGGTCCTCCACTGCTGCCTCACTGCCTCCTACAGGCCTCCGGTTCGCCACTGCCGCTGCCCACCGCCTCTACTCTGCCCACAGATGCCTCACTGGTCTGCTGCTTTGCGTTGCCACCGGTCGCCTCCTTTTCACTTCCCCCACCAGTCCACTGCTTCGTGCTGCCATCGGCTGCCTCCTCTCCTGTGTTCAAGCTGTCGATGTGTTGGTGGCCCTGTTCGCTCCACCGGTCTCCACTTCGTTGGGCTGGGTTGGGTCGCTGGGCCTCCGGGCCTTTCAGGTAGGCCTCCATTACATCCCAGAGTTCTGAATGAGCTGGCAGATGTTATCTCAGAACCATTGCACCATATCTTTTAAAAATCCTGGAGCACCGGGGAAGTACCTAAGGATTGGAAAATGGCTGATGTGGTTCCCATCTTCAAGAAAGGAAAAAAAACAGACCCAGGAAACTACAGACCAATCAGTCTAACATCAATACCTGGGAAGATCCTGGAAAACATAATCAAAAAACAGATCTGCGAACAACTAGAAGGAAACAAAGTTATAACTGGTAGCCAGCACGGGTTTGTTAAAAACAGATCATGCCAAACCAATCTTATTTCATTCTTTGATAAAGTGACCAAATTAGTAGACCAGTGAAACACTGAACTGGAGATTTCCAGTGACGTCACTGAAGTTAGACCCAGGGAAAATGACTCTCCATTCCCCGGGTCCGCTATTCTTCTGCTGGTGGGTCCGTTTGGGCCGAATGCCACCCCGGAGAGGTGGCCACTGAAGGGCGAACCTTTGAGGAATGCGGGCCGGTGGCAGCCGGCTCGCTGAAGTCAAAGCAGCCCCTGGAATCAATGGAAGAAAGGCGGACCGCATTTATGCGAGCTGCCATTAACAGCTGATCGTCGGAGACGAAAAAACAGCTGAATTTGACAGCAAGAAGCTGAGCCGGGTGAGAATATGTTCTTCTTTCCTGCTGATGGTGGATTTGACTTGAAATAGCCTGTTTTTACTTGGAGCGTGAAGCTTAAGGGAGGAGGTGGAGTTTTTTCTCCCCCCTCCCATACAAGCGGCGGTTTAAGCTGCCTTTCAAAAAACAAAAATAAACTTTTACTACAGCAGAGCCTTTCAAGCTCTAGTCAATTTGGGAAGCTTGCTCCTCTTCTTTTTGAAGATATTTTTTTTTCTAACTTGGAAAAGCCATTCTATTAAAACTTTAGAACTTTTTTTTCTTTACTCTGAAGAGTCTTTTTCCCCCCTTTATCTAAGCATCTGGAAGAGTTACATTGTATCTCCTGTGGTCACATGGGAAAACTTCTTTTTCTCTTTCCTTTGTCTGATGTGTATTCAGACTGGGAACTTGGCTCCATGCCCAGACACTTGGCTGAATGCCCAGACATCCTTATCTGACCTTGAAACTAGCTCAAAGAGATTTTTTCTTTTTTCTTTTGCTTTGCTCTGGCTGTTTAATATAGACTTTTCCCAAGAAGAATTGAATAATAAGGAACTCTGTTTTCTTTGCCTTCCTCCCTGCTGTTGAACAGAATTTGGTGGATTATAAATTGGATATTTTTCTCTACAGTTTTTTTTTCTCCTGGCCTACTACTTTTTTCTCCTTTTTTGCTTTTTTGCTTCCTCTTTTTCTTTCCTTTTTGGATTTTTTTTTTTTTTAACATCTTGTTAGTGGGAGTGTTCCCTGCCTCCCCCCATTTTTTTTACTATTATTGATTTTGTTCTCCTCTTGTTGGCCTTTATTCTTCTCAGATGTTTTTGGGTTCTTTTTTATCCCCCTACTGGAATTATTTTCTCTTTTTTAAATTTTGTCTGATCTCCCCTCCTAACAATAGGAGGTTTTTTTGGGATTGCAACTGGCCATCGGGCCACCTGGTGGATTATAATATAATATACCAATTGGAAGATGAGTGCCTCAAATTTGACTAAGTCGGGGAGAAAAGGATCCTCTGTTCCTGCTTTGGCCTCGGTGAGCCCAGTTCCTCAAAAATCTATTACTACATTCCTACAACAAGAAAAAGTGGAAGTTCAACAAAAGGACATTCAGGCTATATTACAAGCAATTGCAGCCCAGGCGGCATCTTCGAATAAAAACCATGAAGACCTGAAAAAGGATCTTGATAAAAACTACGAAGATTTGAAAAATGATCTAGTTAAAATGAACCAAAAAATGGAAACCTTCCAACAGGCAATTACAGATAACCAACAAAGAATACAAAAAATAGAAGACAAGTCAGTGGAAGCTGACCAGAAATTAGAATCCCTACAAGACAAGAATCAAAGATTGGCGCAAACAAATTGGAAGATAATTTGGCTGTGATTGAGATGGAAAGAGCATCATATTTCTTAAGATTTCAAAATGTAATAGAAGATAAGGACGAGAATTTGCTAGATTTGATGATTGAGCTACTTGCACAGCTACTTGGAATGGAAAAGCCCCAAATGAATGGAGAAATAGACCAGGTCTTTAGAGTCAATTCAAGCTATGCTAGAAGAAACAGAGTTCATAGGGAAGTCCACGTAAGATTCTTCAAAAGATCTACACGAGACGAGATTTTGAGAATAATAAGAGACCAACCACTAAAATACAAAGAAAAAGAATTAGTAGTGCTTAAACAAATTCCTAGAAGGATAAGAGAAGCTCAAAGAGATTATCAATTTCTAACAAGGAAATTGTTCGACAAAGGAGTGAATTTCAGATGGTTGGTTCCAGAAGGGTTATTAATTTTCTGGGATTCAAAAAGATATAGATTGGATACCCCACTCAAAGCAGAGGAATTCTTCAACAACCACAGAGTCTTTTTGGAAAAAGGCGATCCCAAACCCAAGAAACAAGAGGAAGCGAGCGTTGTAGGAGCATCTAAACAAGTGGAGAAGGAAGAACCTAAAAAGACCCATCCAGAGGAAGGAGCAAGAACAAGAGACCAGAGGCAGATAAGCTCCCCTAGAAGATTGAGGTCCAGATATAATTAAAGTCATGGAGGAGGTTGGAATCTTTTCAATAAATATAAATGGTTTGAATTCTCCTTCAAAGAGGAGAAAAATCTTTACTAGACTACAAAAGTTAAAAATGGACATAACTTGTCTCCAAGAGACACATATAAAGAGACAACACTCTAGAATTTGAGAACAACCAAAAATGGGCAAGCTTTACTTCTCCCTGGCACTTCAAAAGAAAAGAGGTATAGCCCTTTATATAAAAGAAAAGATGAACCCAAAACAAGTTTATGCAGATAAAGAAGGGAGAATATTAATGGTGGAAATTACGTTGAATCAAAAACAGATACTGATGGTTGCAATATATGCACCCAATGATAAGCAAGATCAGTTTTATCGTCAACTACATAATAAAATAGTGGACTTAAACTACCAAAACCTTTGTATACTGGGAGATTTTAATGCAATAGTTGATGCAACTCAGGACTATAAAAGCCATAAACAAGGCAAAAAGGGGGGAAACATTTTACCCAAGGCCTTTTTAAAAATGAAAGAAGAACTGTCTATTCAAGATATATGGAGAGAGATGTGCTCAAATAATTATTAATGGAGATTTGACAGAACTTATAGATATACAAAAAGGTAGATCTGTTCCAACAGGTGAAAGAGGTAATAATAAACATGACAGAAACCTTTAGGACGACAGGTCTTAATCTCTTAGAGGTTACTAATTTCCGGATTTCTAAAGATGATTTCTTATATTCGAATTTCGAAAACGACTACTATTAGTTTTTACATTGACTCAACCAATTGAATCATTGGAATTTTTGTTACAAGAGCTGTACCAGTATGGTAAAGTGGCTGGATTCAAAATCAATGTGAATAAGACTAAAATTCTTACAAAGAATATGATTGCTAGAGACAAAAATCAACTTACGCAAATGTCAGGATTTGAAGTGGTTAATAAAGTCAAATATTTGGGAATTTTTTTGTCATCCTCCAATGCGAAATTGTATCAGAATAATTATGAAAGATTGTGGAAATTGGTACAAAAGGACTTACTAATGTGGAAAAAACTACAGCTTTCTTTGCTGGGTCGTATAGCGGCCATTAAAATGAACATTCTGCCTAAGTTTCTTTTTTTATTTCAGATGATACCTATATTAAAAAACGAACTTAACTTGAAAGAATGGCAAAGAGATTTGAATCATTTTATTTGGGAAGGCAAGAAGGCAAGAGTTAAATTTAAGATTATTCAAGATACTAGAGAACGTGGAGGACTTAAAGTACCAAATCTGACACTCTATTATGACTCTTGTGCATTAACGTGGATGACTGACTGGATTAATTTGTCCAACAAAGGGATTTTGAATGTCGAAGGATGGGACTTGTACTTTGGGTGGCATGCTTATCTTTTTATGTAGAAAAAAATTGATAAAACCTTCAGAAATCATATAATAAGGACTGCATTGTTAAGAGTTTGGCAAAAGTATTTCTCTAAGTTTGATGTTAAGCTACCACTCTGGGTGATACCATCACATATTTTTCAAACTATAACTAGAGGAGTGGTGATGGAGGGACTTACATATAAAGAATTGTTACACCAGAGTGGTGGTGGCAACTGGTGCCTAAAATCAATAGAAGTTTTGAAGCAAAATAACCCAAATTTTTCTTGGCTTTTGTATGGACAAATTCAAGATAGATGGCGAATTGATAAAAAGACCATTTTTGTTATGGAAGACGGGAATTTTTTGAAGCAAGTAAGAGATGGTGCCAAAGGACATATTAAAAGGATATACAA
>NW_015387019.1:312500-327127 GCF_001527695.2 Protobothrops mucrosquamatus | reverse complement strand
TTTTTTTACTCTTTCTATCTTTTCATGTAGATCAAGATATTTTGTGGAGTTAGAGATATTAGTATTTGTTTACTTTTATATGAATATTATCCTGGGATTAGGTTTGGGAAGTCCGGGGGGGGGGCTCTTATTTGTTATTGTGTTTACTTATGTTATGATTGTTTTTTTTTGATGGAAAATAATAAAATTTCTTTGGGGGAAAAAAAAAAAGATATATGGAGAGAGATGAACCCAGGAAAATCACAATATACGTTCTATTCAAATAGGCATAAATCTTGGTCAAGAATTATATGATATGGACATCTTATGACTTGAAAACTATAATACAAGAGGTTGAAATAGAAACTAATATTTGGGCAGACCACAATCCAATTAAAATGACCTGGAAAGGAACTAGGAAAAAATTAAAATAGTTGCTGAATAAATCCATACTGAAAGAAAAAGAATTCCTACAATTAGCAATAAAGGAAATGGAATTTTTCTTTAAAATAAATAAGAAAGAAGAAACCTCCCTCCAAAATGTGTGGGATACAGCTAAAGCATATTTTAGAGGTTTGGCCATAACTTATGTTGCCAAAAAGAATAAAGAAAAGAAACAATTACAGCTACAGTTGAAAGAACTTAATAAATTAGAATCTGAGTTACAAATTGATCCACAAAAAAAGATTTTGAAGACACAAATGGAATTAATAAAACATAAACTAAACCTAACTGAGATGGATATAATGGCACAGCAGATTAAACGATCTAAACAGAACTTTTTTGAAAATGCTAATAAACTGGGAAGATGGTTAGCATATAGACTGAAGAAAGAAAAAGAAAAAAGAATGATAAATAAGCTCCAAGACTCAAAAGGCAAGCTACACTTCCACAATGACACAATCAAAAAAATTATTAAGGCTTATTATGAGACACTTTACAAGGCAGAGGTGGCTTCTAAAGAGGGAATACAGGCTTATTTGAAAGGAACTGACCTACCAAAAGTCCCAGAGAACATTCGAAATATATTAAACGAGAAAATATCAATGATGGAGATTATAGAAGTATAAAAAGGCAAAAGAAGGATAAGTCCCCGGGTCCTGATGGACTTCCTGCAGAATTCTATGTAGCTTTACTAGATACAATAAGTCCGATTTTGAAGGATCTGTGCAATGACATTTTCTCAGAGATAAAAATACCAAACTCGTGTACTGAAGCTAATATCACCTTGATACCTAAAGAAGATACTGACTCCACACAAATAAAAAACTATAGACCAATATCGTTATTAAATGTGGACTATAAAATCTTTGCTTCAATAATGGCAGAAAGAATGAAGAAATTTTTGATTGAATTTATCCACACAGATCAAAATGGTTTTTTGCCTAAAAGACAGATAAAGAACAATTTAAGGATTATCTTAAACGTTTTGGAATACTACGAAAACCACCCAGGGAAACAGATGGCACTGATATTTCTTGATGCACAAAAAGCTTTTGACAACTTAAATTGGCAATTTATGTTTCAACAGCTGATGGAAATGGATTTCGGCGAAAATTTCATAAATGCAATTCAAGCAATCTATAATAAACAAACAGCAAGGATGCTGCTAAATGGAGACTATACAGAAAGTTTTGATATTAAAAAAGGCACAAGACAGGGATGTCCATTATCTCCCCTGTTATTTATCCTTACATTGGAAGTATTGGCTAGAAATATTAGGCAGGATATGGAAATCAAAGGATTGGAGATAAAAGATCAGAAATGTAAACTACAAGCCTTTGCAGATGACCTGGTTTTCATTTTGGAGGAGCCACTAGAAACATCTACTAAACTTTTGCAGAAAATAGAGAAATTTGGAGAAGTGGCCGGTTTGAAAATAAACAGGGAAAAGACTAAGGTATTAACAAAAACCCTAACAGATAAACAGAAAATCCAATTTGTAAAAAAGACAAATCTCCAAATAGTCAAAAAAGTCAAATACCTAGGTATCCACTTAACATCAAAATACACAACATTAAAAGAAGATAATTATGAAAGACTATTGAAACAAATCAAAATAGACTTGGAAAAGTGGAAAAATCTTCAACTGTCATTATTAGGCAGAATAGCAACAGTGAAGATGAATATCCTACTGAAGATACTCTTTCTATTTCAAACAGTTCCTGTAAAACTGGGAAAGAATTTTTTTGATGATTTAAATGCAACAATATTGAGACTTATATGGCAAGGGAAAAAAGCACAAATTAAAATTAAAATGTTACAAGAAGCTAAAGATAGTGGAGGATTTGGACTCCCGGACTGGAGACTCTATTACCAAGCAGCCATTTTGCTCTGGCTTAAAGAATGGATAACGTTGAGAAATAAAAGACTTCTTTACTTAGAGGGACATGACTTACAATTGGGTTGGCATGCTTTTCTGTGGTATGGGAAAAATAAAGTACACAAATATTTCCAAAACCACGCCATAAGGAATGTACTTTTGCTAGAATGGGAGAGAATTAAACAAAAAAATTATACTAAAATACCTGAGTGGCTTTCAACAATGGAAGCGTTTGCTTACCCAAATTTAATTAATTATTATAGACTTGTTACCTATAAAGACATTTTGGATAAAGACAGAAAACTTAAAGACAGGCAAGACCTTCAACAACAAGGTATTGACTTAGCATGGTGGCCTTATTTGCAAATTCAAACAAGATATGAAAAAGATGAAAAGTCAATGGGATTTACTTTTGAAAACAGACGAAAACTTGATTAAGAAACTCTATAAATTCCTCCTAAACTGGAAGATGGAAGAAGAACAAGTAAAAGAAACAATGATAGTTTGGGCAAAAAACTTTGGATATTCTATAGATCTAGAAGATTGGCAAAAGCTTTGGGATAGAAACATCAAACTTACTAAAGCAGCCTCATACAAAGAAAATTTATATAAAATGTTTTATAGATGGCATATGACACCAGTTAGATTAGCGAAAATGTTTAAAAATGTATTGAATAATTGTTGGAAATGTAAACAAAAACCAGGTACTTATTACCATATCTGGTGGGTATGTCCTAGCGCTAAGAAGTTTTGGTTTAAGATTCATATATGGCTGGAAAAGATGACTAAAATACAGATAGAATTTAAGCCAGAACTGTTCTTGTTGGGAATACTAGGACTTAATTATGGAAAAGAGAATGAATATATAATATTATGTGTATTGACAGCTGCGAGAATAGCATTTGCCCAATTCTGGAAAAATGAAAATTTACCATCTGACCAGATTATAATTACAAAAACTTTAGAATGTGCAGAAATGGACAGATTAACCTTAGAGATTAAAGAGAAAGAAGACTCAGTTTATTTTAAAACATGGGAAAAATTTTATCAATGGTTAGCAATACGATTTAGCGAGAAAAGATTGTGAAGTTTAATAGGATGAATGACATTTACTGACTAGCTATTATTTACATGACTACCGCTATTGTTATTGATTATAGCTATTTACCATTACATTAATTACTGTTATTTAATATTTGTATCCGGACGACAATCTGCTTGCCAAAAATCAAAGATATAAGTACAGATTAGGCGAGACTTGGCTCAAAAACAGTAACTGTGAGAGGGACCTTGGAGTCCTAGTGGACGATCACTTAAACATGAGTCCGCAGTGTGCTGCAGCAGCCAAAAAAGCTAATACAATCTTTGGTTGTATAAAGAGAGGCATAGAATCAAAATCACGTAAAGTATTAGTGCCACTTTATAAAGCCTTAGTAAGACTACAACTGAAATACTGCATCCAGTTTTGGTCACCACATTACAAAAAAGATGTTGAGACTTTGGAAAAGTGCAGAGAAGAGCAACTAAGATGATCAAAGGCCTGGAGACTAAAACATATGAAGAATGGTTGCAGGATTTGGGTTTGGCTAGTCTAGAGAAAAGAAGGACTAGGGGTGACATGATAGCAGTATTCCAGTATTTGAGAGGCTGCCACAAAGAAGAGGGGGTCAAATTATTCTCCAAAGCACCAGAGGGCATGACAAGAAACAATGGTTGGAAACTGATCAAAGAGAGAAGCAACCTGGAATTAAGGAGAAACTTCCTAACAATAAGGGCAATTAACCAGTGGAACAGCTTGCCTTCAGAAATTGGGGTGCTCCATCAGTGGAGGTTTTTAAGAAGAGACTGGACAGTCACTAGTCTGAGACGGTATAGGTTCTCCTGCTTGAGCAGGGGGCTAGACTAGAAGACCTCCAAGGTCCCTTCCAGCTCTATTCTATTCTATTCTATTCTATTCTATTCTATTCTATTCTATTCTATTCTATTCTATTCTATTCTATTCTATTCTATTCTATTAATTTTCTATTCTATTCTATTCTGTCAGGTCCCGATGATTTATATTCGTCAAGGTCAGATAAGTGTTCTCTTACAATTTTCTTGCTTATTTTAATTTTTATTTCTAGTTTGTCTTTTGCAGTAGCTTTTTGGTACATAGGGTGATAATTTCTTTTTGTGTGAAGACTGATGCAAAAATGAGTTAAACAGCTCTGCTTTCTCCCTACTGCCTGTTACTTCCTTGCCATCTTCTCTCTTTAGTGGACTTTCTGTTTCCTTGACTTTTTTCTTTTTATTAATATGTTGAAAGAAACTTTTTTTATTATCCTTGACTTCTGTTGCAAGTCTTTGTTCATTCTGAGCCTTTGCTTTCCTGACTTCGTCTTTGCATGTTCTGGCTGTCTGCTGATAATCAGCCTTAGTTATGTGTCCCTCTTTCCATTTTTTGTACCTGTCATTTTTGTCTTCGAGTTTGTCAGAGAGATCTTTGTGCAGCCATGCTGGTTTCTTCTTGAATTTCTTGTTTTTCTTTTTCAGTGGTATTGTACTGGACTGGGCTTTTATGATCTCATTTTTCAGTTTCCCACACTTCTTGGGTTGTTTTGCCCTTTAGAATTTTCATCCATAGAATCTTTCCTAGGACCTCTCTGAGTTTGTTAAAATCGGCTCTTTTGCAGTTTAAGACACTGGTTGGATTGTTTACTATTGCTAGTGTTTGCATTATATTGAATTCCAGTATGACGTGGTCACTTTCCCTCAAGCTTCTGGCAACTTCAACTCCCTCTATCACTTCTTCTCTATTAGTAAGAATTAGGTCCAGTATAGCTTTACTTCTAGTTCCCTCCTTTACCTTTTGGATGACAAACTTGTCGGCTAGGTTGGTTAGGAATCTGTTTGATCTCCCACTCGCTGCAGAGTTTGTGTCCCAGTTGATATCTGGATAGTTGAAGTCTCCCATTACTACTGTGGTATGCTTCCTACTCATTTTTGTTAACTGGTTGGCAAACAGTTCATCTATTTCTTCTGATTGGTTGGGTGACCTGTTATATACACCTATGGCAATGTCACTTTTTTCTCTTTTTTATTGACCCATATATATTCTGGAGGGGTTTTATCTTTGATCATTTGCATTTCTGTAGATATGTAGTATTCTCTTATATATTGTGCAACTCCTCCGCCTCTTTTTGTAGATCTGTTTCCTTTGAACAATTTGTATCCATCCATCAGTACATTCTAGTCATGGGTTTTTTCCCACCAGGTTTCTGTAATGACAACTATGTCATACCTACCCTCATGTACTATTGCTTCTAGTACACCCTGTTTGTTCCCCAAGCTTGGAGCATTTGTATATAAGGATTTAAGACTTTTATGCCTGTCCGTGAGTATGTTTCCTGCATCTCCTAATTTTTCTTTTTTCTCATCACCTCGTTGTTTGATTTGTTTTCTTGGGATTTATGATTGGTTTTGTGTTCTAGAGATTCTAAAGATTGGTCACCCTTCCCCCTCAATTTTAGTTTAAAGCCCTTCTGATGAGTTAGGCCAGTCTTTTTCTGAGTACATTTCCCCCTGTTTTTGTGGGGTGCAGCTCATCCCTTGCCAAGTGTCCTTCATGTACGTAGTGCAGTCCATGGTCCAGGAAACCAAGGTTTTCTTGGAGACACCCACCCTTTAGCCAGTGGTTTATCTCTATAATTCTTTTTCCCTCAATGGGTGTTGGCCTTTCATTGGGAGTACTGATGAGAACACTACATGTGCTCCTAGCTCCTTAACTTTATTGCCTAGTTGCTTATAATCTCTCACTATTGTACTCAGGTTGTTTGTTGTGTCATTTGTCCCAATGTGAAGGAGGAGGAAAGGGTAGTAATCTGTGGGCCTAATTATTTTGGTTAGGTTCTCAGCCACATCTTTGATTTTTGCTCCAGGGAGACAACATACCTCCCTAGATTGTATGTCTGGCATGCAGATGGCTGATTCTGTTCCTTTGAGGATAGAATCTCCTATCACCAACACTCGCCTTCCTTTTATGGGGGGTGCAGTCTGGGGTGCTTTTCTGTTTATCTCAGGTGTGTTTGTTGATGTGACATTTTTTACGGATATTTGGTGATGTCTCTTTTCTAGGTGTGTGCATGTTTTCTTTGAGGGAGAGGTTGTGGGTCTCTGTATTTTCATCTAGGGGGAGAAATTGATTGCTCAGTTTTAGTGGGGCTGCTTCTGGTTGGGTTAGATTGGGCAGTAGGGGTTTGTTAGATGTATTCTGCTTCTTTCTTTGATTATTGTGTTTCCTTCTATTTGTGACATGCCTTCATTTGTCTTCCTCCAAGGGTTTATCAGCAGGGTCAAATCCTCTGGGAGTTATTTGTTCATTATTTGCTTCAATTTGGATATAGCTTTCTTTCGTAGGTTGGAGTTTGGCTAGAGGTGCCTCTAGATTTCTTACTTTTTCCTCTAGTAGTTCACAAAGTTTACATTTAATACATGTATAATTTGGGTGTTCTTTCGGCATAAGCACATACATGGAGCATATATTGCATACCACAATAATATCAGCCACCTGTTCCATGAGTTTGTTGTTTTAAAATCCTTCTTTTTGGTTGGTGGTTGTGCTTTGCTGTTAGTCTTGTTTCTACCTTCTCTGTTCTAGGTAATTATGCCTATTTTTATATCCTTTTTCTGCCTTTTTGTGCTCATTTTTTTACCTTGTTATTTATTTAACTTGATTACTATTATGTTAATTTTATGTACCCTTTTCCTCATTATATTTTGTAAAGTTTTTGAGCTCCAACTCCTCCCTACCTTATTATTTAAGATTTGCCTTGTTAAGATTGGCTTCTTTATCCTATTCTTCCTTGATTTCTAATGTTCCACTCTTGTCCTTATGATTTGCCTGTTTATTTATCTTTTATTTTCTGTCCTGTATTTATTTTTATTCTCTACCGGGATCTTCCCTCCCTTCCTATTGGGACCTCAAGCTTAATTGTTGCCCTCACTTCTGTCGTTCACTGCTCCAACCTCCTGTCATTTTCTCTGCCAGGTCCGTTCTGTCTTTCGGTGCTTGGGTCTTTTTGGCCTTGTCTCTGCTCTGGTCAGCTCTCTCAGACTGCCCATCAACCTTCCGGCTGGCGAATTCAACATTAAAGAAACTCTATGGCCTTGAGGTGCCATAAGAGTTATTTTTTCCCTGCACAAAGTTCTGGTTAGTTACCAATAGCTTTTCATAACCCCCACCCACCATGTGTTCACGTTTCTGTTTCTTATGGGAACAGTCCATTTCTCTGCCAGACACCTGCTTTGGATGATCCTGGTTCTCACAGTCCATGGACGGCTTCCTGAAACTCCTGTTTCTTACCCAGACTTCCCCTCCCCCCTGTTTCTATGGCAACTTGAGCAGCTATAGAGGTTAGCAAGCATCTGTCATGGTTCCGACAGACAGAGACGAATAAAGCAGAACTCCGAGGCTTGAAAATTCCTCAAAGAACATGTTTATTAGTTACAAAGTATCGGCATGGTCAAAAGTGAAACCAAGTCTGAATACACAATTGCCCAGTTACAAAGTTTAATGTCCCATCCACAAAACTATGCAAGCAACTATGTTCCCCAATGTACTCATTTGGCGGGTTTTTTTATGCAACGCCCAGTCCCTAGTCATGGGAGCAGTAGATGACCTTGGTTCCCACAGGACAGAAGATTATTTTGACTAATGTAACACCTGGGCAATCCCCCTCCCTCTGTTCTATGTGGCAACCTAGAATGAGAAGAAAAAATGGCTGCAGCCATGCTCATTGTAGAGTTAACACTCGGCCCCTCTCAAAAGGAAAGAGTCTCCTGTATGGGAAAAAAAAGCATGTTAAGTATTTCCTTGAGGCTTGTGAGGATATTTATCGTAAAAAAAATGATTAACCTGTCTGCTTTCACATTGGTACATTTCACCCACGTAGCTTCTGACAGTGGATAGCCTTTCCACTGAACGAGATATTGTAACTTCTCCTTGTACAACCTAGAATCAAAAATTTGTTTTATTTCATAATGTGTTTCCCCTTCTACCACTATTGGACACAGCGGCTTCTTTGGAATAGGTCTTAAAGAGGATTCAGACACAGGTTTCAACAGACTACAATGGAACACATGGTGGACTTTCCCCAAAAGCCATGGAAGCTTTAATTCCACAGTAATAGGATTTATGATTTTGGTGATAGGAAAAGGTAAGTACTTGTCAACAAAGGCGTGGAGTTCCTCCATCTCCCTTGGGGTCATGGAGTACATTTTTGGCTTAGGGAGCTTTGCCCCTGGTAGAAATTCAATAACACGGTCTATGGGGTAGTGAGGAGGGAGCACATCTGACTCCTGCTCGCTAAACACTTCTGCCAGGTCCTGATACTCCTTTGGAATGCTTGGCTCTACTGGGCTGCTTTCAGTTGAAGTGTTGATTGCCTCTGCTTTCACTTTCACAGCTGATCGCACTCGCCTAGCTTTAGGCGGCTTTTCCACCGCCAGTTCTTTCACATCTTTTTATATATATATATAATATTTTATTAGTTTTCTAGTTTTACAATTAAGTATTTAAAAAGCAACATGGTAACTGGGTTAATCAATAGTTCAATAACATACATAAATCTTTAGTATAAATCTCAAGTTACAACATCAGATATTTCCTCTCTTTTTCCCTTAATATCTACTATTTCATATTAAGCTAATACAATTCTTATTATTATCAACTAAGTAAAAACATCTTTGTTACATTTATCAATAATTTTTAGCTTATACATATCTTAATTGTATTTGCATTCAATCCTTATATTCAATCAATGTCCTGTTATTGCTTTTTTCCGAAGCTTTAATTTCCCATCAATATTCAAATTAACATTTGGTATTTATAACTTCCAAACTTTAGGTAACCAAAGTTTCCCTTATCTCAACTTCTTCCTTTTTCCCTTTTCATAACAAAATCTAATGTTCTAAATACACATCTTATCTATTTGAATATAGTCAAAAAAAGGACCCAGGAAATTACAGACCTATCAGCCTGACCTCAATACCTGGGAAGATTCTGGAAAAGATAATCAAACAACGAATCAGCGAACACCTACAGGCAAACAAAGTCATTACTAAAAGCCAACACGGGTTTGTCAAAAACAGATCATGCCAGACAAATCTTATTGCATTCTTTGACCAAGTGACAAAATTAGTNTCGGAAGGATTGAGTTTCCGGGAGTAATAAGCGCAGGGAAAAAGAGTGCCGCCATCCACCGGGGCCTGTAGCAGTACCGCTCCAATCGCCACATTGGACGCATCCGTCTCGACCACGAACGGACGGTGTGGATTGGGATGCCTCAGGACCGGCTCCGTGATGAAGGCCTGCTTGAGGACCTCGAAGGCCTGCTGCTGCGGGGCCCCCCACTGGAACGGGACCTTCTTCCGAAGGAGTTGGTTCAGCGACAAGGTCAGGGTGGCGAAGGCCGAGATGAAGGTCCGGTAATAGTTGGCGATCCCCAGCAGACGCTGGATGTCCTTCACCCGACGTGGGGGTTCCCAACTGCGCAAGGCCTCCACCTTGCACGGGTCCATCGCAATGCCCTCGAAGGTGATGATGTGCCCGAGGAACTCTATGGAAGTCTGGAAGAAGTAACATTTCTCCAACTTCGCATAGAGTTGATTCTCCCGCAGGTGCTGCAGGACCTGGCGGACATGCTGGAGGTGGCTCTCCTGGGTCCAGGAATAGATCAAAATATCATCCAGGTAGACCACCACGAACCGGTCCAACATGTCCCGGAACACGTCATTCATCAGGTGCTGGAAGACCGCGGGGGCGTTGGTCAACCCGAACGGCATGACGGTGTACTCGAAGTGGCCGTATCGGGTGCCAAACGGCGTCTTCCACTCGTCCCCCTCTCTCATGTGCACCAGATTGTAGGCCCCTCGGAGATTGAGCTTGGTGAAGACCAAGGCCTCTCGCAACCTCTCCATCAGCTCCAGGATGAGCGGCAGGGGGTAGCGATTCCGCACTGTGATGGCATTCAAGCGCCGGTAATCACAGCACAGGCGTAAGTCCCCCGTCTTCTTCTTCATAAAGAGGACCGGGGCCGAGAGCGGGGAGGACGAAGGCCGGATGAACCCACGGGCCAAGTTCTTGTCCAGAAAGTCCCGTAGGGTGGCCAATTCAGGCTCCGACATGGAATACAGGCGGCCCGCGGGCAGTGGCGCATTGGGCAGCAGGTCCACCGGGCAGTCGTAGGGTCGATGCGGGGGTAATCGGTCCGCCTCCTTTTCGCTGAACACATCGGCAAAGGGCGTCAGCTCAGGAGGCAAGGAGACGGCCGGGGTGGAGACGTCCTGGCCGGCACAGGTGTGGCGGAGATGGTCGACACACTGCAGGCTCGGGAACGAGATGGCGTTTCTCGACCATGTCACCTGAGGATCGTGGGCCCGAAGCCAGGCCATCCCCAGGACCAATGGGAAATGAAGGTCCGCCGTCACATAGAACTGGATCGCCTCCTCGTGGTTCCCAATGGCGAGGCGCAAGGGCTGGGTAGCGAATTTGATGGGCCCCGCCACGAGTTCCCGCCCATCGATAGTCTCGACCCTCAACGGAGGGTCCACCGGAACCAAGGGAACCTTAAAAAGGGCCACAAAAGCCTGGTCCATGAAGTTCGTTGTGGCCCCGGAGTCCACCAGCGCGTGTGCCTGAAGCCCCTCCGACCGATTGGCCAACAACACCCGGGTGTCCAGAATCAGGTGCCGAGGGGGCTCAAAGTCCACAGTCGCCGGCTCCGGTGGGGCATGGCTACGTGCCTGGCCCAGGGTTTCCCCTAGGCCAGGCCTGTTTCCCGGTTGGTCACGCCGAGATTCCGGAACAGGCTTGAGTGCCCCACTCCGCTTCCTGGGACACGAGGCGGCAAAATGTCCAGCCTCGCCGCAATAGAGGCACAATCCCCCTTGGCATCTCCCCATCTGCTCCTGGGCTGTCAGTTGAGGTCTAGCTGCTCCGAGCTCCATGGGCTCCTCAGCCATTGCCACAAAGCGTGGGGTGGTCCGGGGTACTGTTGGTGCGAAACGCGGGGGTGCCGAAGCTGTCGGTGGTTCCGGAAGGGGCCGACGAGGCCGTCGCCGTTGAAGGCGGGCGTCGATGCGCAGGCATTGGATCACCAGGGCGTCGAGGGTCTGAGACACCTCCATCCGAACCAGTTCGTCCTGCAGATCGTCTGAGAGGCCGTCCTGGAAGGCATCCATCAGCGCCACCTCATTCCAAGCCGAGTCCTGGCCTAGAAGTCAGAACTCAGCGATATAGTCCTGCAGGGCGCGCTTTCCTTGGCGGAGGTCCTTGATGTGCCTCGCTGCCGTCTGAACGCGCAGGGGGTCCTCATACATCACGCGCACGTGTTGCAAAAAGCCCTGATAGTCCAAGAGTAATGGGCTGTTTTGCAGCAACAGGGGCGTGGCCCATCGGGCGGCAGAGCCAGAAAGAAAGCTAATCACGAATGCCACCCGAGCCCGATCATCCGGAAAATCCTCCGGCCTCATCGCCATAAAGAGTTGGCATTGTCCCATGAAGGCCAGGAACAGCTCCGTCTGCCCAGAAAATCTCTCTGGCACGTTCACTGGGCATCTCGAACGGGGAGGAGGAGGAGGTGGGGGGGGGGAAGAGCTGCAGGAGCATTTCCCAAAGCAAGTTGAGCTGTTAACTGGGCCACTTGCTGCTGTAGGAGCTGATTGGCATCTATCAGCTGCTGTACCTGCTGCTGCAGCTTTTGGTCCATCATGGGTTAATGATGGATTATGTTCGGGTGATGGACAAGATGTTCTGTCCCCGTCTGACACACACACCCAAACAGCCAGCCGAGGGTTAAATAACTTCTCCACACTCCACGCCACTGATAAGAAACTTGGCAGTAGCTCCGTAGCTGCCTGCCAAGAACTTTTACTCAGATAACACAGAAACAAAAAACAATACACACAGTTTGAAATTAAAGCCACAGCAAAGTACTTCGCCAGAGATTTAGCTTTGTCCGTCACAGAGTCCGAATGGCCACCACCTCCCTTTTATAGCCTGTGGGGTGTGGTCCAGTGACTCAGCTTAATTTCTGGCACGCCTCATTTTCTGCTGCACACGTTTGTCTCGCCTACGCTGGCGTGGATCCAGCCACAACGTATCTTCATCACTATCCAAAACACCTGGCTCCTGGCCAATCTCAGAAACACCTGGCTCCTGGTCAATCTCTTCTCCGTCGGGAGACACCTGAGGCATTGCCAGAGAGGAGGGTCCTGGAGAGGGAGGCCTGGCCATCTCCTCTCCTTCATGTTCGGAGCCTTCTTCCTCCGATAAGAGGGGCTCACAAGACGGAGCCACAAAAACATATACGTAGCAAATAAATATTAAATATTGTCCATCTTGAATATATAACGGAAGGAGGAAGCTTGAGAGTTCACAAGGTTAATGCTGTATGGAACCATAAAAAAGTGTGCCACCCCAATTGTAAATCATGCCCCTCCAGATATAACAGCCTTTTATTTCTAAGAGTTATCCATTCTTTTACCCATGTTAATGCAGATGCTTGATAATATAAAACCCACTCCGGTAGACCAAGTCCTCCATTTTCCTTGGCATCTTGTAACATTTTCATCTTAATTCTAGCTTTCTTTCCTTGCCAAATGAATTTCAAAATTAGTGAATTTAAGTCTTCAAAAAAAAATTTCTCAAGTTTTATAGGTATTGTTTGAAATAAGAATAAAATTTTTGGTAGTATGTTCATTTTCACTGTAGCAATTCTTCCTAGTATTGACAATTGCAAGTTTTTCCATTTTTCCAGATCCAGTTTTATTTGATTCAATAGTTTTGTGTAATTATCTTCTTTTATCATTGAACATCTTGCTGTTAAATGTATTCCCAGATATTTGACCTTTTTAACTATCTGCAATGCTGTTTTGTCCGACATTTGGTTGTTTTTTTTTTTGTTTATCTGTAAGGTTTTTAACTATTACTTTGGTTTTTCCTCTGTTTATTTTCAGTCCTGCCATTTCTCCGTATTGTTCTATCTTTCCCAATAGTTTAGGAATCCTCTCCAAAGGTTCTTCTAAGATAAATACCAAATCATCAGCAAATGCTTGTAGTTTATATGTTTTGCCTTTTATTTCTAGCCTTTAATTTCTATATCTTGTCTAATATTTCTATTTAAAACTTCCAGAGTAAAAATAAATAACAATGGAGATAATGGGCATCCTTGCCTTGTACCTTTTCTTATCTCAAAGTATAGTCTCCATTCACAATCACTTTCGCTGTTTGTTTATTGTATATTGTTTTTATCATGTTTGTAAAATTCTGTCCAAAGTCCATTATTTGTAATTGCTGAATCATAAATTGCCAGGAAACATTATCAAATGCCTTTTGGGCATCTAGAAATATTATGATTATGATCATGATTATTATTATTATTATTATTATTATTATTATTATTATTATTATTATTATTATTATTATTATTATTAATAGTAAAGTTGGAAGGGACCTTGGAGGTCATCTAGTCCAACCCCCTGCTCAGGCAGGAAACCCTATACCATTTCGGACAAATGGCTGTCCAGTCTCTTCTTAAAAGCCTCCAGTGTTGGAGCATTCACTGCTTCTGGAGGCAGGTTGTTCCACTGGTTAATTGTTCTGTCAGGAAGTTTCTCCTTAGTTCTAGGTTGCTTCTCTCCTTGATTAGTTTCCACCCGTTGCTTCTTGTCCTGCCTTGACGCGCCTTGGAAAATAGCTTGATACCCTCTTCTTTGTGGCAGCCCCTGAGATATTGGAATACTGCTATCATGTCCCCCCTCGTCCTTCTCTTCATTAAACTAGACATACCCAATTCCAGCAACCGTTCCTTATATGATTTAGCCTCCAGTCCCCTAATCATCTTTGTTGCTCTTCTCTGTACTCTTTCTAGAGTCTCAACATCTTTTTTACATCGTGGTGACCAAAACTGGATACAGTATTCCAATTGTGGCCTTACCAAGGCATTGTAAAGTGGTATTAACACTTCACGTGATCTTGATTCTATCCCTCTGTTAATGCAGCCTAGCACTGTGTTGGCCTTTTTGGCAGCTGCAGCACACTGCTGGCTCATATTTAGGTGATTGTCCACTAGGACTCCGAGGTCCCTTTCACAGTTACTACTATTGAGCAAGGTACCCCCTATACTATACCTGTGCATTTGGTTTTTCTTGCCTAAATGTAGAACCTTGCTTTTTTCACCATTGAATTTCATTTTGTTAGATAGCGCCCAGTGTTCAAGTCTGTCCAGATCCTTCTGTATCTTAAGCCTGTCTTCTGGAGTGTTGGCTATTCCTGCCAGCTTGGTGT
>NW_015387019.1:305425-310739 GCF_001527695.2 Protobothrops mucrosquamatus | reverse complement strand
ACACTTGAAGTTTTTAAGAAGAGACTGGACAGCCATTTGTCTTAAATGGTATAGGGTTTCCTGCCTGAGAAGGGGGTTGGACTAGAAGACCTCCAAGGTCCCTTCCAACTCTATTATTATTATTATTATTATTATTATTATTATTATTATTATTATTATTATTATTATTATTATTATTATTATTATTATTATTATTATTTTCTGTTTTCTAAAAGTTATCTATTTTCCACCATATTAAACCATCTAATTAATAATACTGTATCCCCTCTAATAAATAAAAAATAAATCAAAACCACTATATGTATTGTCTGGGTTAGCCAATAAATCAGTAATATACATTTATTTAATTTATTTATTTATTTATTTATTAAATTTATATACCGCCCTATCTCCCTTGCGGGACTCAGGGCAGTGAACAGGCGATACTAAAAACCATGATAATAAATAAATCGTTTATTTTAAAATCGAATTAAATAACAGGCCTGTTCCAAAAACACACCCGTAAAAAACCCCCCACTGAAACATAATCAAACTACGCCAGGCCGGCCGCACGGAATAGATGGGCCTTCAGGGCTTCGTTTAAATCTAATTTTTAAAAACTCAAATACTCCCTCTCTTTTTCTGGTAATATCTATTATCTCATATTGGGCAAACAGAATTCTTATTTTCAACTGATTTCCAAATATTTTATATTAGGTGACCAAAATTTCCCTTATCTCAACTTCTCCCTTTTTCCCTTTTCATACCAAAGTCTATTAGTCTTATTACACATCTTACCTATTCAATTATGTTACTTTATTTTCTAAAAATTATCTATTTTCCACCATATTCAACCCTCTAGTTAGTAATATGAAATCCCCTCTAATAAACCAAAACCCTTATTTTCTTCAGCCTTACTCTGGCTTTCTTCCTTTGCCAACTAACCTTCCATGTCAGTGCTTTTGAATCATCAAATAGTTCTCCCTTTATTATATATATATATATTATTTGGAATAAGAAAGACCATTTGGTTGCAGTTTTTTTTGAAGAACTAGCCCATTTGTATTCATTAAATCACCTCCCTATTACTCCAATTTCCCACAATTGTCCTGATAGGTTTATCTTCCCTTCAATCTGTTCTTCTTCCTTTCCCTCAAATTTCTTCTGATTTTTGTAAAAAGTCTTTTCCATTTTCAGTGTTGTCACTCCCTTTTCTGATTTTTCCACTGGCTGGATCTGTTGGTCAATTGAGTCCTCTGTCTTAGTGTTTAATTGTTCCACTTCTCCTGTTATTTTCTGCATTGTTAGTTCTTTGGTTGTAGTCAAGATCTGGATTTGTATATTTAAGCTGGCATGTTGTTCCTTTATATTGCATCTTATTTTGTCACAAGCTGAAAGAATGGTTTCGTGTATTGATTTCAACATGGAAAGGATTTTTTCCTGATCTTCACCCATATTCTCTTGATAGTATGTTAAGTTGAAGACTTTAGAATCAAACTTTAAAAATGTTTTTTTGTTTTTTAAAGCTAGGTGTGGGACATCTATTTCATGTGTTATAGGTGGTCTTTATAGTAGAAATTGTTTGTCAAGTAAGAGTTTATAGTCCACGGTATTCCATCATTTCATATAATAACATATGCTTCTCATGTAAAGAAATAGGAAAGCAATTCCCAACGTATAGCTCTGAAGGTCAGTAAAAGTTTACATTCATAGTTCGGACAGGCCAGATATGCTGCCCGGAAGTTCCTTCTTTGCAGCTGAGTTTTTCACAGGTGGTAGCTATCAAGTTCAGAGAAGTTTTTTCTGGAGTCTGGGCTTCAAGCCAAGTCTCTTTCAGGCAATAACAAGTTGTAATACCATAGTTCGCCACAAGATGTCACCGATGCCGTTTAAAGCTTTTTAAGTCCAAAGTTTTTATGATAGTTTTTCAAGTCTTATTTCTTTTTTTAGATAAAAACAAACGTCTCCAGTAAGAATAGGAACACTTTTAGTCCCCAAGTTTCAAAAGCATATACATCCAATTAGATTAAAATTGTTCTTATAGTTGCTCTGTTTCCCCTGGGTAGTTAGTCGCCACTTTTCTTAGAGGGTGGGGTAGAAATTCCCTTCCCTCTCTCCTCACAGGGGGAAGAATACTTTGGGCAGCTTTTACAGGAAAAAATACTTAAAGTCTTAAAGAGAAGATCAGATCTCACCCAGTTTCATCCGCGTTGCTTTAAAAGTGCTTGATGGTGATTTTGACTTCCGCTGTCAGCAGCTTAGTAATGAGCCATATTGCTATGGCTGGTCTTTCCTCCGCCGGTTTGGAGGGCTGCCCTGGATCAAACAGAAGGGCCGCCACCCTCCCACGATAAAGCGGGGGTCCCCTCCTTGTCGCCCCTATAGGGCGACTTTCGACCCTTTCCAGTGTCCCCCAGCAGAACGAATTCGGATGTGGAAGACAAAGCTTGCCTTCCTATGTCTCTTCATGGCTCCCCATTTTCAGGCTCACTGGCTCAGTGAGGCAGGTTGCAGGCACACCTCCCCCCCCGTGTGAGCCATCTACCTGCTCGAACTTCATGGGTTGCTTCAGCCTCTTAAGCCTTAGTCCAAATGAATCCACCGCTTTCAGGCTGGTTAAGTAATGGGTGCACCCTGAGTCTAGTAGGGCTGTGAAGGCTCCCCGTACTCCTGACTGGGGTACTACCACCTCCTCCTGAGCAGTCAGCAGGGTGATGGTGCCACTTACCATCGGATCGTCTTCCCCTTCTCATAGAGAAACGCTCCAGGCTGGCCAGGGGTCAGAGTTCCCTCCCCTTCACTTGATTGGGGGGAGACTTCCACAACCTGCTGTGCTGCTCGCATTTTCTACTTCATCTTTTTCAGAGTCTTCTTTGGCTTGGGTTGGCTCGGAGC
The DNA here is from genome assembly GCF_001527695.2 of Protobothrops mucrosquamatus. NCBI lineage: Eukaryota > Metazoa > Chordata > Lepidosauria > Squamata > Viperidae > Protobothrops > Protobothrops mucrosquamatus. Next base: position 307,865 of record NW_015387019.1, on the reverse strand, counting down.
CCTGGGCATTGATGCAGGTTGGGGGGCTAGGCAATTGGCTGCTCGGTGACCTTCCTTCCTGCATCGGAAGCAAGTTCTAGCAGGGTGATGCTGACCCTCTCTGTCAGTGGGGGGAGGGGCCCCTGCCCCTCTTCATGCCGGCAGGCGAGCTATGTCATCAGGGAATGCTGCCCCATGTCGATCCAGGTAGATCCACGCCTGGTTCAGGAAGTAGGCAAGCTTCTCAGGTCGCCCGTCAAACGTGGGCTCCAGGGACGGTGGCCCACAATCATCCCGTACACACAGGTAGCTGAGTGGGGTTCCCACAGCCTGTTGAGTGGTTTGGGCTGGAGCTCCCCCCACTGCAGGGATCGGGGGGCTTGCCTGGTAGCTGCTGGTGGACTCCCCACTGTTCCCCTGCCTTCTGCCAGCCCCTGGCACACTTGGGTCAGCGCTGCCAGCTGGGATGGGGTGAAGCTGCAGCTGGGGACGTCTTCAGCGCTGCTCCTCTGCCTGGGGATTTTGCACATTCCGCTCCTTGCACCTCCACCCCTAAGGCAGCTGGGACTGATCTGCCCTCTAGGTCAGGCCCTTGCTGTTTCCCAATGAAGCCCTCTTGGCTTTGGCCAGACACTTCACCACCATATGCCTCTGACCCCAGAAATACAAACAGTCCTTTGCGGTGGTGCCAGTCTTTCTCAGCTTGAGTGAGGTGTGGCTCTGCAACTCCAAACTGCATGGGCTCCTCAGGTGTGATGGGGACATCTGGCTTGCTGAATGGCATTGTCAAGCTCGCAGTACATTGTTTTGTCTTGCGTTGCTGCAGAAGGCTGTCAATACACAAACACAGGTGCATCAATTCTTGGAGCATCGGGGGGCATACCATATGGGCCAACTCATCCAGCAGCTCTGAGGAGAAGCCTTCCTGGAACTGGTCAATCAAAGCTACCTGGTTATCCTGGATGACCACTTGAAAGTCGCTGATGTAATCCACAACTGGCCAACACCCGTCGTAGCTCTCACAAATGCCTGTTTGCCATCTGCGCCTTTACGGGGTCTTCAAACAGTGTGCAACTGCATCCAAAACTCTGCATAGTCATCCAGTAACGGGCTGGGCTGGGTTAACAAAGAGGTTGCCCAACGAGCTACAGACCTTGTTAATAGACTAATCAGGAAGCCCACCTTGCCCCGATTGGTGGGAAAGTCTTCCAGCTGTAAACTCATGTAAAATTGACATTGCCCAAAGAAGGCAGGAGATTGGGCCAAAGTCCTGTCAAACTTATCTGGCACAGCTACGGGGCATTTACGGCAAGGACAGGTGGGGCCAGCAGTCTACAATTGGGTGAGTTGCAAGGAGAAGAGCACATTCTGTTGAACCAATTGAGCGTTGTCAGAGAATCAGAATCAGAATATTTTAGCCTATAATCCTCATATCCCCAGGCCATACTGGCTAGAAGTGACAATTTCTGATGGCGGACCTACCGGGTTTGGCTCCGTAGCTCCGCGGGGTCCTCGGCGGAGATGGGGAGCCTCCGGAGGGTCGGGGGTGCTCGGCGGCCTTGAGTTCGGTGAGAGGAGAAGGCTGGCGAGCGAAGAAGGCTGGCAACGGGCCGCGCGACCACCTGGCTGTGGCTGGGTGGAGCCACGGGCGGAGAGATCTCGACGCGGCGGAAATTTGCGGCCTAGCGGCCTGGCGGCCTGGCGGCCTAGCGGCCTAGCGGCCCAACGGCCCAGCGACCCAGCGGCCCAGGGGGATGCGGCCCAGCGGCACAGCGGTACAACGGCCCGGAGGGCACACCGGCACAGCGGCACAGCGGCCCGGGCAGTACAGCGGCCCGGGTGAAGGACAAGGCCCAGCGGGAGACGCGACTCGGCGGGGAGTTTGCCCGGAGGCCTGGCGGTCCGGCCTGGTAGCCCAGGCGAAGGATGCGGCCTGGCGGCCTGGTCTAGCGGCCTGGGCGGGGGCCGCGGCCCAAAGGAGGAGTCTGCATGAGGGACGCGGCCTGATGGAAGACCCAGGGCTTGGCGGTGAGTGCCCGGTGTGGACCTGGAGGCTTGTGCGGTTGGGGCCTGGCATGGACCTGGAGGCTGGTGCGGTTGGGGCCTGGCTGACTCTGACTTTGCAATTTCCCCCCCCCCTACGGGGGTTAAGAAGAACAATAAACTGTTGCTGCTTTCTCGTTATCCATCTAAGCCCCTGACTAGGATTACCATCACGAGGACTTTCCCCCCTCCCCTACTCTGCTGCTGGACTTCCTGATGTATTCCAGGACTGTATTCCAGGAAGGAACTGCTGGCCCTGCGCGATTCCCCCATCGCGCAGGCATGGCCTAATACGATCTCAAGGGCCTGCCTTGATGAAGGGGTGTGGAACCCCGAGAGGTGGCATACAGCAACAGCAACTAGGGAACTAAGGAGAAGAAAATTGCGAGCCTTCTTAGAGGGGTGCTTTATTAAATTT
>NW_015387019.1:300323-302752 GCF_001527695.2 Protobothrops mucrosquamatus | reverse complement strand
AGGGGAAATTTTTAGCGGGGGTTTTAAAATAATTTTAAATTACTTAGGCCAATTGTTAATATTTGTCTTTTAATTATGTTTTAACTGTAGTATTTGGTATTTTGTAGTTGTTTTATCTGGTTGTTAGCCGCCCTGAGTCCGCAAGGAGAAGGGCGGGATATAAATATAATAAACATAAACATAAACATAAACATAAACAGAATAGAGCTGGAAGGCACCTTGGAGGTCTTCTAGTCCAACCCCCTGCTCAAGTAGGAGACCCTATACCATTTCAGACAAGTGGCTGTCCAGTCTCTTCTTAAAAACCTCCAGTGATGAAGCACCCACAACTTCTTGTAATGTCTCCCTTGAACAATTCCCCAGATACCTCCTCAGATGTCAGCTCAGGGGAGGATGAGCCAATTCCTGGCATGTCAGGAACTGAGTTGATTGATGGCTCTGAACAGTTGGCCAGAAGGGATTTGGCTGAGGCTCCAGCTGGGGAAATCTTGCAGTGGCAGACAGCCAGTGAAGAGGAGAAGGAACTGCCTTCTGTACCTGATCCGAGAACACATAGGGCAGAAAAAAGGCAGGAGCAGAGAAGGCCAGGCAGACTACTCGAGAGGAGAGAGCCCCACCCATCTTGATGGACTGCACCAGAAACTGGCTATTTATCACAGAAGACAGATGGAGGTGTTGTTGGGAACAATGTGTTTGTTTTCTACCTGTGTGTTTGGTTGTCAAGATTCCTGCTTCACTCTGGATTGACACTGTGTTTGAAATTGAATCGTGCCTTGGATACTCTGAACTTTTCTTGCCCAATGAGCTCTCTTGAGTGTGGATTTAAGTTTTGCCTGGTGGATTTAAGTTTGGCTGGTGAAGTTACTGTATTTTGTTGGAGCAACTTTCAAGTGTCTTGTGAACTATTGGGTCATTGCTCTGTGGACTAACCTTGGTTTGCTTGTAGCTGGACTTGATTGGGACAGTTCTGGGTTTTTGGTGAAGGGAATTGCTGGGAAATATTAATAAACTCACTAGACCACATTTAGGTGTGTGTGTGAGTGGGGCAGCACACCTCTGAAGGCAAGCTGTTCCACTGGTTAATTGTTCTCACTGTTAGTAAGTTTCTCCTTAATTCTAGGTTGCTTCTCTCCTTGATTAATTTCCATCCATTATTTCTTATCTTGCCTTCTGGTGCTTTGGAAAATAAGTTGACCCCTCTTCTTTGTGGCAGCCCCTTGAATACTAGAATACTTCTATCATGTCACCCCAGTCCTTTTTTTCTCTAGACTAGCCATACCCAGTTCCTGCAACCGTTCTTCATATGTTTTTGTCTCCAGGCCTTTAATCATCTTAGTTGCTATTTTTTGCACTTTTTCCAAAGTATCAACATCTCTTTTGCAATGTAGTCACCAAAACTGGATGCAGTATTCCAGGTGTGGTCTTACTAAGGTTTTATAAAGCGGTACTAATACTTCATGTGATTTTGATTCTATGCCTCTATCTATACAACCAAGGATTGTATTAGCTTTTTTGGCTTCTGCTGCCCACTGCTGGCTCATATTTAAGTGATCGTCCACTAGAACTCCAAGGTCCCTCTCACAATTACTGTTTTTGAGCCAGTATTTGCCTAATCTGTACTTGTACTGCTTACTTCCCTCCATGTAGATGTAGTACCATTAAGGACTACTCTTTGAGCATGGTTTGTCAGCAAGTTAAAAATCCATCTGGTGGTGATACTGTCTATCCCATATTTTTCTAGCTTCCCAAGAAGTAGGTTGTGGTCTACTTTGTCAAATGCCTTACTGAAAACTAGGTATACTATGTCCACAGCATTTCGCTGGTCTACTAATTTAGTCACTTTGTCAAAGAATGAAATAAGTGTGGTTTGGCAAGATCTGTTTTTAACAAACTCGTGGTGGCTTCTAGTGATAACTTTATTTGTTTCTAGATGTTCGCAAATCTGTTTTTTGATTATCTTTTCCAGCATCTTCCCAGGTATTGATGTTAGGCTGATTGGTCTGTAGTTTCCTGGGTCTGTTTTATTTCCCCTTTTTTGAAGATGGGAACCACATCAGCTCTTTTCCAATCCTCATGTAATTCCTGGTGTTCCAGGAGTTTTGAAAGATATGGCACAATGGTTCTGAGATAATACCTGCCAGCTCCTTCAGAACTCTGGGATGTAATCCATCAGGTCCCAGTGATTTATATTCATCAAGATCAGACAGATGTTCTCTTATCATTTTATTCAAAAAAACATAACAACAAGCAGAGGGTTACCAAACTTTATAATGCCAAGGGTGACATGCTATGCCAGAACGAAGGAAAGAAACTAGTGGCATATGAGTTCTATAAGAATTTATATAAAGACGATGAAAAGAGAAACAACTATGATATAGTACAGTATTTACAATCAGCTGACTTACCAAAGGTCCCAGAAGAATTTAAAA
>NW_015387019.1:294262-298189 GCF_001527695.2 Protobothrops mucrosquamatus | reverse complement strand
ACGATAGGATTGAAACATACATATAATTGTACATATAATTGTATATATAATTGTATTGTGTAGAAGAATGAGGTTTATATAGAGGTTAAGGATGATGTATTAAGCTTTTGTATCACGAGAAACAAATTGTTAGGAATATTTACTCTGGAATGCCACGTATGTCCATTTTTGTTTTAATTGTATTATAAATAAAAAACTTTTTAATAAAAAAAAAAGATCAGACAGATGTTCTCTTACCATTTTCTTGCTTATTTTAATTTTTATTTCTAGTCTGTCTTTTACAGTTATGGTTTTGGTACGTTGGGCTACAGTTTCTTTTTGCGTGAAGAATGATGCAAAGAATGAGTTAAGCAGCTATTTTTTCCTCTCTGCTGCCTGTTACTTCCTTGCCATCTTCTCTCCTTAGTGGACCGACTTGACTTTTTTCTTATTTATATGTTGAAAGAAACTTTTTTTTATTATTTTTGCCTTTGTTGCAAGTCTTTGTTCAATCAGAGCCTTTGCTTTCCTGACTTCATCTTTGCAGTTTTGGGCTATCTGCTGATAATGTGCCTTAGTTATGGGTCCCTCTTTGCATTTTTTGTACTTGTCCTTTTTATCTTTCAGTTTATCAGAGAGATCTTTGTGCAACCATGCTGATTTCTTCTTGGATTTCTTTTTTTTCAGTGGTATTGTGCTAGACTGGGTTTTTATGAACATATTTTTCAGAGTTTCCCATGCTTCTTGAGTTGTTTTTCCTTTTAGGATTTTTATCTATGGAATCTTTCCTAGGCTTTCTCTGAGTTTGTTAAAATTGGCTCTTTTAAACTTTAAGACACTGGTTGGATTATGTTCTATTACTTGTGTTTGCATTATATTGAATTCCAATATGACATGGTCACTCTCACCCAAAGTTCTGGCAACCTCATCTCCCTCTATCACTTCTTCTCTGTTAGTAAGAATTAGGTTCAGTATAGCTTTTCCTCTAGTTCCCTCCTCTACCTTTTGGATGACAAAGTTGTCAGCTAGGTAGGTTAGGAACCTGTTTTATCTTCCACTTGCTGCAGAGTTTGTCTCCCAGTTGATATCAGTGTAGTTAAAGTCTCCCATTGTTACTGTGGTATGTTTCCTACATACATTTGTTAATTGATTAGCAAAACGTTCATCTACTGTATTTCTTCTGCTTGGTTGGGTGGCCTGTAGTATACACCTATAACAATATCATTCCTTTTTCCTTTTATATTGACCCATATGCATTCTAGGAGGTTTTCCTCTTTGGTTTTGTGCATTTCTGTAGAGCTGTAGTGATCTTTTATATACAGCATAATATAACTTCACCTTCTCTTTTGTTAGGTCTGTTTCTTTTGAATAATTTGTATCCTTCCATCAGTACATTCCAGTCGTGAATTTCATCCCACCAAGTTTCAGTAATGGCAACTATATCATACCTGCCCTTGTGTACTATTACTTCAAGTTCACCCTGTTTCTTCCCCAAACTTTGACCATTAGTGTATAGGAATTTGAGACCTTTATGGCTGACCCTAGGTAAGCTTCCTATATCTACTGTCTTATGTCAGAGTTTTTCTTCATTTCTATCCCTCTGTCTTCTTGTTTGATTGGTTGTCTTGGGGTGTATGCTTGGAATTAGGTCCTAAAGATTTCTCCCCCTCCCCCTCAGTTTTAGATTAAAGCCCTTCAGATAAGCTGAGCCAGTCGTTTTCTAAATACATTCTTCCCAGTTCTTGTGAAGTGCAGCCCATCCTTTGCCAGAATCCCTTTATGTAGGTAATGCAGACCGTGGTCTAGGAATCCAAAGTTCTCTTGCTGACACCGATTCTTAAGCCAGTGGTTTATTTCTAAAATCCTTTGTTCCCTCATTGGATGTTGACCTTTTGTTGGAAGTACAGATGTAAACACCACTTGTGCTCCTAACTCCTTAGCTTTCTTGCCAAGCTGCTCATAGTCCCTTGATTTTGTTTTTAGGTTCATTGTCGTGTCATTTGTCCCCACATGAAAGAGAAGAAAGGGATAGTAATCTGTGGGCTTGATTATTTTAGTAAGGTACTCAGCCACATCTTTGATTTTTGCTCCAGGGAGACAACATGCCTCCCTAGATTGGTTGTCCATTCTACAGACAGCTGATTCTGTTCCCCTGAGAATTGAGTCTCCTATCACCAACACTTGTCTTTTTTTTTCCTGGAGAAGTCTGGGCTACTTTTCTTCCTATCACAGGAATGCTTGATGATGTTCCTTTTCCAGGTGTCTGAATGCTTTCTTCCAGGGGGAGTCTATGAACTCGATTGCTCAAGTTATGTTGGAGCAGGGGTGGACAATTAATTTTCCCAAGGGGCCACATGAAAAACTGGGACTGTTGTGGAGGGCCGGCGCTGCCACCCCAACCCTGACGCAGCCAATGCCATGGGCCAGACTGGGACTACCCATGGGCTGGGTGTGGCCCACAAACTATAAAATGCCCAGGTCTGCACTGGAGGATTCTCCTGATCTGGCCAGGTCTTGGCCTTGAGGGAGGTTAATTAGTAACACACCAGTGTAGATTTAGGTGGTCATTATTGCTCTTCCCTCCAGTTCCTCTCATTCCTCCTGCCTTGCTTTAGTTGGTTGCCCTGTTTGATTAGCTTCAAACATTAGGGACTGGGAACAATGTTTCCTTTATTTGAATGGCTTCCAAACAAGCTTTGGCTCTGCCATGTCTCAGTGTAACACATGAACCTGTCATTAGTTTTGATGCAGTGGAACCTCTGATATTTGGACTAACCACACTCTGTCTTGCAAGTGGGAAGAGGCTCAGGTAAGATAGAAAGACTGCACTCAAGTGAAATAATGGCAGCTCCCTAAATCTTGTTCTCTCCCTCCCCACCTAAACTTGACACACATGTACAAGACTAGGCTTTTGTCATGGGATTTGAGTCATGGGATGATCTCAGTTTAAAATATCAAGGTCTCAGTCTTTGGGCCCTATCTATCCATTTTTTTCCACTACAGCTGCAATGGGTCTTGTGGCTCAATCTCATCTTACACGCCTGCAGACTGCCCCATCTGAGATGCATTGTTTGTTCTAACAACTGAGAAGACAAGGATGTTGGTTTACAAATATATAAATCACTGCTCTGCTCAGAAAGCTCTAAAAACAACCTATGAAAAATGAATATGGTGGAGGCACATTGCAAATCAAAAGTCTTGGACTACTTACATAGAGATTTTGAAATTCAACCATTTGCAACTGTGCAAGGTCAATACGTCCTGGCCTGTTTGTTGGAAATGAAGAGACATGGGGTGGGGAGACAAAGTGGAATTGAATAGTAAAAGGAAGGATGGGGGGAATGTCACAAAAGAGCAGGCTGTCATAAAGAGATTTAGGTAGCTCCATCCATTGTTACTAAGCTCTATCCACTATACACTAAGTCCCACCCACCACCATGGAGTACTCCTTGACCATTTTTTCATAAACTAATTCAGCCTTAAAACAGCAATGCCTACATTGCATTACAATTTCATAGGATGAAGTCCTAAATTTCATTAGAATCAAAATGCAAATGGACGATCCTAATTTTCCTCAATTAGTGCATTTTTTTCATATACTTAAGGTGACCAACTTTTTTACAATGAAAAGGAGGACACAAATAAATTGAAGAAAAAAATATCATAAATAAAAGAAACATTTTATTCATTGCAACAATAATACAGAATACACTATAATATGATAAATGCATAATAAAAACATTTGTAATAATAACATTTTATATTGTAATTATGCTTACATGCCTATTAATTATTATTTAAATGAGTACTTTTCCATTGAATGAATATTTTTGTCAATGTATCATCTTCTAACAATATATTGGAAATATCTGAACAAGAAATATCCTTCATATTGAATTTTACGGCAAGTGCTGCAGCTAGAGTATCAACATTCAATCTCGATTTCTC
>NW_015387019.1:291897-293454 GCF_001527695.2 Protobothrops mucrosquamatus | reverse complement strand
CATCTTCTAACAATATATTGGAAATATCTGAACAAGAAATATCCTTCATATTGAATTTTACGGCAAGTGCTGCAGCTAGAGTATCAACATTCAATCTCGATTTCTCACTTTTCCAAAAATCATTAGCAATTGAAAAAACCCTTTCAACTGCTGCATTAGTTCCAGGGCAGCACAACGTAAATTGAACAAGAATAAATAATTTTTCACATGGAATATGTTCATTTTTGAAATGGCTGACTATTTCCACCCATCTTTTATCAATTTCAACGTGTTTATTTTCCCATTGTATTAATTTTTCAGAATTTAAAAATACATTCAGTCTTCTAATTTTTTCAAAGAGACAATTGTCGTCTATTTTAATGTCTGGCATTTCTTTAGATAAAAACTCACCACAAGATTCAATATCTGTCCAATATACTTGCGATGAAGTCAAAAAACACCATTGAAAACTGTTATTTCTGTGATGTTTGTTTCAGGCCATTCCTCTATATATTGAAAACATGTTTGGTAAAAATTCTGCACTTCTTTGATAAACTTTTCCGTTATGCCCGGATTTGATTCCTCTAAGTCTGACAATTTTCTTTTTATAACTAAAGGAAGAAATTTTTCTTCAAATCGAGTTTTATATTGAAGGATAAAGTAATTCAAAATAAGACTAACTTCTGTAGCTGAAATGTGTTCACCTTCAATCTGTCAACGCTGCAAATACTGTATATTCTTGCTTTGACAATATGCAGAACTGTCTGGTATTTTTATAGTTAAATCAGGCAACAGTGAAAGCCCGGGGAAAAGAAACTGGAAGTAAATCACATCTTCCAAGTTAATTGGAAGATGTGAACCATGACCCCAAAACAGAGGCAGGGAAAAATGCTTGGAATGTATGTACAACGGAAAAGGATCCAGATCTAAGCATTTCCACCATGCCGTACTGACGTCTCTGTAACCTTAATAAATGCTTTTAGGAAAAAATATGCCTGAAAGTTCTTTTAAGTGTTTCGTTAATCAGACACATGACATCATGCTTAGATCTGGATCCTTTTCCGTTGTAGACAAATGGGAACCATTCATCTGGTGGGAGAAAGGAACGAGAACTCCTCACCGACCAATGGTTCAAAGATAATCAGACCTCCCTAACGTGCAGGGATGGTTTGGCTTACATGGGGGGAAAATTATATTTGCCAGAAGCCCTCGGTCTTAATGCTCTCAAACACAGCCATGATGTAAAACAGGCTGGACACTTCAGATATTTGAAAACCCTACACCTCACCCGCCGACAATTCTGGTGGCCGGGGCTGAAAAAGGATGTGGAAAACTATGTAAAAAGTTGTACTGTATGTGCCACAATGAAAAGAATCCTCGGGAAAACCCCTGGACTACTGCAACCCGTGGCAGACCCTTCTCAACCATGGGAAGAAATAGCTATGGACTTTATAGTAGACCTACCTGAAAGTAGTGGAAACACTGTCATCTGGACTGTAATAGACCTGTTCTCGAAGCAGGCTCATTTCATCGCCTGCAAAGGACTCCCATCTGCCCAACGACTGGCCAAATTGTTCC
>NW_015387019.1:281348-289562 GCF_001527695.2 Protobothrops mucrosquamatus | reverse complement strand
GTAATAGCTGCTCTGCCCCCAACTGCAATACAAAATTCTCCACTGCAAATATTGCAGAAAACAATGTTATCCTTCTTTGATGTGATGAATGGAAATTCCTTATTCAATTTATCGTTGAAATGGCATTTCCTCTTTTTTGATTTTTCCATCCCTAAATGGAAGTTAGTCTCCTCCAGGTATCTTCGGGACTAACAAGGAGTTGGTGTAGTTGGGTAGCAGGGAGGGGTGCAAAGTTCCTGCCAATTCACCTTCGCTGCAGACAACTTGCATGTGCAAAGTTTGCCGGCCGGGTGTTTTGGCGCGCTCAGCAGCAATTCCTATTGGCTTTCGAAAGCCAATAGGGGGAGTAGCACAGCTCATGCAAAAGTTGAAAAAAAGCCATCAAAAAAAGGTGCCGGAACGCCGTTCTGAGCATTCTATGAGAAAAAAAAGCCCTGCAGATTAGTCTTCAAATATCAAAAAGGAGGACATGTAGGAGGACACTTTTCGAGGGAGGACAGAACTTACAAAAGGAGGAGTATCCTCCCTAAAGGAGGACGGTTGGTCACCTTAATATACTGGAACTCGTAATATCAAAGTTATATCTGATGCTTTGGGGAAAATTGGGCAGGAATCTTTTAGCTTGCTGCACCGGGTCTACAGTACGACGACTCACTGCAGCCAGGTGGGCGTGACTGGGTGGGTGCAGCCATCTGAACTCTGCCAGGTGGGCATGGCCAGGTCAACATCGAGGATTAGATGCAGTCGGCTTGGCGCAGATGACTCGGGCGGCTGGGTCCCAGGGTGTGTGTGGCCAGGTGGATGCAGAACAAGTCGCCAGGGCAACTGGACGTGGAGCCAACTTGGTGCTTTGCCAGAAGAAAAATCACCCGGAGACATGCTGGCAAATGGGAAGCGGCAAGATTTGAAATGCAAGGGATTGATTTATCCCCCCCACTTGCAGAAACGCTCCGTTTTTCTTTCTTCTTTCTGAGGAGAGGTTTCCCTGCAAAGTTTGAAAGGGAAGGGGGGACTGGATGGATTTATTCCCCCCCCCTTGCAGAAACGCTCCGTTTTTCTTTCTCCTGAGAGGTTTCCCTGCAAAGTTTGGGGGCTGGTTCACAACATGGAGTGTGTGAGGATGATGAGTGCTGGATGTAACTTCTATATTTCTTTAGAGTTATAAATCCTCACAAAGCACAAGTCCTTTTGCAGCAATCTCACTGAATCGGGGAAGGGATTCATCATTCCCCATTTGGTCAAATCCACAGAAATGGGGAAGGGGTGGGTGGAAATGGAGGAGGAGATAAACAGAAGGAGGGGAGGGTGGAGATTTTATATCTTCAGTGCAGTTTGACATAGTTAATTCTTGCTGTGACTCTTCACCTCCCCCCCCAAATATTGTAACAATTTGATTTTGGATACCACTGTCCATCTCTACGTTCTGATATATTTTTTTTATATGAGGCAAACTAGTTTTACAGTTATATAGCATGTGTTTTACTTTATCTGGGTACTAAATTTTTAGATTATCACAATGCATTTAATAAAAGCCAATATTTTTCCTGCTTTTTATTCCAGCCATTTCTCTTGCCCTGCTTCCACATATACAGTAGTGTGAGGTACACAATAAATGTACATGTTGTAATTTTCCATTTCTGCTAAAGGAATAGGCATATAGAGGCACTTAGCTAAGGTACTTTTAGGAAAGGAGATGTAGTAAGCTGGAGGAATAGAGAGGAACTATATACACTGACTCAAAGCATACTTTTAGAATAGTGCACACTATTGTAGAATAGCATATAGCTTATAAATAACATATTAGTCATTTATATAAGGTTTATTCTTTATAAAAACTGTCTAGAGTTAGTATTTTAAAGTATAACTATGAACCAAAGTGCAGCCATGTTTAACCAAAGCATGAACTCTGTTACATAGCTTCTAGATAAAAAGCAGGCACTCTTATAGATAAACAAGGGAAGACATAAATCCTTTATAATTGCAATTATCCAGTTTGGGTAGCAGTTCATCTTATAGATAAGCTACACCCTTAGTTAGCAGGATGTTACAAATCATGCCACAGACAAGGAAGGGGAGATAAGACAGGAACAAAAGGGGCTTTTGATCTAATAATTGGAGGATTTGGTAATTGTAATTGTTGCTAGGCAGTCGGAAATAATGTGACTAATTCAGACCAACTGGGTTTGGAGAGGAAGGATGTGGCCTAATTCTACAGGACAGGGTATAAAACTCTATGCTAAAATTGATTCAAGTGTGGTCTGTGGGATTTGCAATTACCAAGAGATCCACCAGCTTTTGCAAAAGCTTTAATAAAACTTGTTTTGTTTTCCAACACCCTTGGAATTGAATTTTTATTCCTCACAGTCAATGTGCATAGGAGATGTACCAGTTTGTTTTCTTTGTTTTCCTGACTTTATTGGTCTATGTCTTCCTTGTCATAAACAATCCCAACTAAATGTAGAATCCTGCTTTTCTTGTTTGTTGGTCTACCTGAACATAAACTAGGCAAATGCCCCTTTTATTTATGGGTATGCACATCATTCCTTTGGACCTATCAGGCAAGAGATCCTTATCTGGCCATCCTGGCAAGATTACAAGCAAGAGTAGCATAAGAACATAAATCATAAGAATATGAAAAACCACAGCGATAGCCCAAGCCTTGTCTTATCCTGCATTCTGTTGCTAAGAGACTGGACAGTCACTTGTCTGAAATGGTATAGGGTCTCCTGCTGGAGCAGGGGGCTGGACTTAACAGTGGTTCTTAACCTGGGCGATATCACCCCCCAGGGGGCGATTTCGTTTTTCAGGGGGGCGATGGAACGAAAAGGGGCAACGCGGGGGCGAAGGAATGAAAAGGGGGCAATATGGGGGCGATGGAGCGAGATGTTTTGGGGACACTTTTGAGACTTTTTCGTACAGTGAATCGCTGTATATCTGCCGTACAAAAACATCAGATCGCTATTAGTGGATTGAATTGTGTTTTCAAATGTTCCTCCAGCTAGCTTCAGTACAGAACGCCGTACATATGTGAATACACATCGCTTGTCTTCATGCGCATTGCGCAGCAGCCTCTACCCATACAGTGGCGTGCCATTGGCCAGAATGGGCAGTGATGGAGGGGGGAGCGCTTCTTTCGAAACATCGCATGCTGAGTGGCTGTCCCCTGTGACCTCAGCTGTAATGTCAATGTAACTGTTGAAACTAGGTTTATCGACGTCCACGTGTGTTTTTCTAGTGTTCCAGCGCAGTCAAAAATTTAATTTGGAGGTAGTGCCTTTCATTTCAAAGACCTCTCAACATGGCCGAGAAGAGGAAGTGTCGCCAATATTCGACGGAATACCTAAAATTGGGATTCATTCCATCTCCTTCCAATGTACAGCTTCCGTGTTGTCTTTTTTGTGAGAAAACATTTTCAAATGAAGCGATGAAGCCTTCCCGACTGAAAGACCATTTGGTAAGAATTCATTCCGATAAAGCCGACAAACAGGCATTGTTTTTCCAATCCTTAAAGGCCAAGTTTGAGGGTCGCAACACTGTTGGGAAGTTATTTGGAAAATTGTCATTCAACACCGACAAGGGGCTCATTTGTTTCTATGAAGTATCTTTGTTGATAGCAAAATGTGGCAAACCTCACACTATTGGAGAAATGCTGATTTTACCAGCAGTGAAACAGATTGTTGCCACCATGTTGGGGCCTAGCGCAAGCACTATCACGCAATCGATTCCTTTGAGCAATGACACCGTATCAAAAAGAATTGATGAAATGGCTGCTGATGTGGAAGAAAGGCTTATTGACACCTTGAAAAATACAGAATTCGTGATGCAGATTGACGAGTCAACGATTCGTGAAAATGAAGCCTTGTTATTGGCTTATGTCATTTCATCAACGGAAATGAAGAGATCGAGGAAGAACTGTTATTTGTTCAAAATTTAGCCACCAACACAAAAGGTTCTTCGATATTTAAAAAGGTTGAAGAGTTTTTTAATGAGAAAAACATCCTTTTGACAAACGTTGTGGCATGTGCAACCGACGGAGCTGCATCTATGGTTGGACGATATCGCGGATTTCAAGCTCATCTAAAATCGGTTGTACCTGGAGTTATGACTGTCCATTGCATCGTTCATAGACAGCACCTTGTCTCAAAAAATTTGAGTGGCCGTTTGCACGAGTCTCTACGTTATGTCATTAATGCTGTGAATAAAATTAAGTCGAATGCCTTGAACAACCGACTTTTTCACAAGCTTTGTGAAGAAAATGACGAGGAGTTTGAACGTCTCCTTTTGCACACCGAAGTAAGGTGGCTTTCAAAAGGAAAAGTGTTTGCGGTGATTCCACGAACTTTTTGATAGTTGCCGAATTTCTTGATTCCATTGACCCAAGTCTAAGCAGTTCTCTTAAACTTCGATGTCTGGATGTAGCTTATCTCGCTGATGTTTTTGACAAGCTGAATGAAGTGAATGTAAAGCTGCAAGGAGATAAAATCAATTTTCTTAAGGCCAAGGGAGTAATCTGCTCATTTATTTCCAAATTGGACCTCCTTGCAAGCAATATGAGTTGCCAGGAGCTGTATCATTACCAAGCCTTGGTAATGAACGTGAACTCCAAGGAGAAGATTTGGATGTTTTTTGCTGCCACTTGAAGCAACTAAAAGAAGATATGGAAACCAGATTCTATGATCTGATAAATCTGGAAGCGCCCACTTGGGTGCTAAATCCTTTCACAGCAGACTTTGCACAACTTCATCCCAAACTGCAAGAGCCACTGACAGATCTGAAATACGACTGTGAAGCCCAGTCACATTTTCAGAGTTACGGCTACGAAGCTTTTTGGGTGAAAATGAGGAACACTTACCCAATATTGTGGGAGGAAGTTAAGTTGCTTCTTTTAGCCTTTCCTTCCACTTACTTAGTGGAGAGGGGCTTCAGCGCCATCCAACAGATCCTTTCTACGTCAAGGAACATGTTGAAGATCTCTGAGCACGGTGATTTAAGAATGTGATTAACAAAAATGGTTCCAGACATCAAGAAATTGGCATCAGCTCACCAAGCACAAGGCAGCCATTGATGTTCTTTTTTTTTGCTTTTTGTGTACATACATTTTTTCGTTAATAATTGTCTGAGCTTTTATCGTTGTATTTGCTTGCATTGGATTTCACGTTCCAGTTTGAGTTTTCGGCTTCGTTTTCGAATTTTTGTTGTGCTCTGTAAAACATTTTGTGTGTCTCTTTGTATTGTTCTTTTTCAGCGTGCACTCCAGTTCGATATTATATTTTCTTTGTGTCTTTTTAATCCTTTTTACAGTGTGCGTGACTATATATACTTTCCTCGAAACTTAATTTAGTTTCAGAGTTTTCGTCTTGAAATTCTTAGTTCCTACATTGCGGTTTGTTCTTATGCCCTTTTTATATTTCTTTTTGCGTCTTAAATTTCACTTGTAATTCAATCATTAAATGTTACTGTTTTTCTTTTTGGGTATTTCACTTTCTTGCAATTGAATTTTGTTTTCAGTGGTCATTACATTTAAGTGTCTTGAATAAATAAGATAATAATGAAATACATATATCACGAAGTTTGGGAATAAAGTGACGGGTGGCACCAAAATTTTTCACACAGTTGAGATATGGGGAAAAGACTGGAAATAAATTATTTGCATCGATATGTCCTGATGACAATTTTAAAGAAAACAAAAAAGTGTTTGCATAAATTGAAGAATTATTTCCTATGTTGTGATTGAGAGGTTATGTTGGGGGAGGGGAGCGATGACAACTTCCTCATTGGCTCAAGGGGGCGATTCATTCAAAAAGGTTAAGAACCACTGGACTAGAAGACCTCCAAGGTCCCTTCCCTTTCAAACTTTGCAGGGAAACCTCTCCTCAGAAAGGAGAAAGAAAAACGGAGTGTTTCTGCAAGGGGGGGGATTTATCCCCCCCCTTGCCTTTCAAAGTTTGCCACTTCCCTGCTTCCCATTTGCCAGCACATCTCCAGGTGATTTTTCTTCTGGCGCAGCACCGAGTAGGCTCCATGTCCAGTTGTCCTGGGCAACTTCTTCTGCGTCCACCTGGCAGAGCTCAGATGGCCGCACCCACCCAGTCATGCCCACCTGGCTGCAGTGAGTCGTCCCATTCACAGCTGCACCAGGGTCCCTGAATTTACTTTCCAGGGAGTTCCTTCAAATTGACTGTATAGAGCCACAGTGGTTTAACTATAGCTGCTGTATTCTGCTTTCTGTCATTATTCTCTTTTGTTGAATATACAGATGTATATTTGTTCACCACAATACACATCTGAATCCTCTCCTTAGGTCCCAACAATGCCACTACATTTATCTTATTTCTTCCTTTCATAACTAGCCTCCTCCAGGTTCCATATATCTGTTCTGCCTTGATCACCATTATTTTATAATCCTGCTGCCTATCTGCACAAGTTGATATTTGTCTGCTTTCACACTAGCTGGCAATGGCAAAATATGTTAAGAGAAGAAAGCAGATGTTTCTGTAAAAACCTATGAAACATTTGTATTTAAAGCAAATACAAAAACAATGAAAATGCATCTACCTTAATTCACATTTTTATATAAATGGATAGAGGTGAGAGCTATAAAACTATATATATACAATTGACAACGATTCAGGATTTTTAAAACATTGTTAAAAATTTGCATTTATGTCATTTCCCATCCATCTATAAACTTCCCCCAACTATTGTGATACCTGAAATAGACTTTCAACAAAATTGCTTAGAAAATACAATGAGAGAGGGATAGCGCTCTGATAATTGTCACAAGCTCTCTTGATTTTTCTTTCAGCATCCATGTTGAACCTTTGCCTGCTGTCCAAAGTACCTGATGCTAAAGTATGAGGACTCATTATGGGAAATATTTCAAATGCATTGTCAAAGGTGCTTTTTCAAAAGGCAACTGGACTGTTTTTTTCTTGAGGAAGAAGAAGAAAACATTTCGCTTCTCATCCAAGAAGCTTCATCAGTTGTGATGGAGGGGGAATGGAAGTCTGAGCAACACAGAAGTTTAAAAATAAAACAGTTGTCAGAACCCATTCCTATTCTATCTCTCCCGAGGGGGGGGGATGTGCCTGCGGGGTTATTGCTTCCTCTATTTACTTTGTTCATTGCTTTGTATAACCTTTTGTTTTTTTTATTGCCTCTGTATCCGCTGCCCGCTACAATGTGAGTTAGAAACCAATGTTATCTTCCCTTTTCTCACGATGGACTTAACAAGACAAAAGAGTAGCCAGGGGAAGTTTTGAAACAGATGTAATCAGGGGGAGGGGTGATGTATTCTGGTTAGGCGTCTCGGACAAGATTGTGCCCTCTGAAGTCCTTTCAAATGGGACTGAAGGGGAGGGGAGGGGGGCGTCACGATAGAAGTGTATATAATGCTATGAATTTGAATGTTTGAGTGTGGTCTCTGGTTTAGAACTTCCTGTTGAAGCTTCTCTCAAAGATCCACCACACTTTTCAAACTGCTTTTTCTATTTTCTGCAGAATAAACTCTTTTCTTACCAATCCAAATTTGTTGGTGTTTTAATCACATTTCCAACAGAAGGATAGGTACTGACAGTTTAGACTGGATGGTGGAGGGGATGGAAGGATTGTATTTCTTTGCAGTCACCTGGTCATTAGCACTCTATCTCTGAGAGCTGTTGAGGCCACTTGGGGGTTTATTTGTGCTCTCAGGGTCACCTGAATCAGAGTGCAATTGGTTGTGAAATCTTCTTGGAACTTCTGCAAGGGCTGCATTGTAGACTGGAGATAGGTGGCATCTTATTCCTCCCCCACTGTTGAGAGAGGGCTGTTCAATTCTAACATAGATTAAGTCTTTTAACTCTCTTTCAAACCAATGATCCTCTCTAACCAAAATGTGGCCTTTATCTTTCAAATGCACATGGACCACTGAATCTTGTCCTGACGGGTTTGATCTCCTATGTTACAACAACAACAACAACAGTAGTAGTAGTAGTAGTAATAATAATAATAATAATAATAATAATAATAATAATAATAATAATAATAATAATAATAATAATAATAATAATAATAATAATAATAATAATAATAATAATAATAATAATAATAATAATAATAATAGAGTTGGAAGGGACCTTGGAGGTCTTCTAGTCCAACCCCCTTCTCAGGCAGGAAACCCTATACCATTTAAGACAAATGGCTGTCCAGTCTCTTCTTAAAAACTTCAAGTGT
>NW_015387019.1:275593-281285 GCF_001527695.2 Protobothrops mucrosquamatus | reverse complement strand
GATTCTATCCCTCTGTTAATGTAGCCTAGCACTGTGTTGGTGTCAACGCTGTTAACATCGGATGTTTTGCTTTGACAACAGTTGGAGATGCAACCATTTTCTTCTTATGTTTTACTTTTAGAGTTAGAGTTAGATGATGCTGGGGGGAGGAATGTGCATGAGAGTTTAGCTAGACATAACAATACTGGACCTAGTGTGTGAACCAAAGTTATTGAAATAAGAGATAAGAATTGGCGGGTTGGAGAACAGGAGGGAAAGCCTGCATTTCAAACTAATTGGAGAATGTGATTTATGACTGTTAATTGGAGGAGGGAATTGTGCTTTGATACTATGCGCTCGGGAGGGGAATTCAATTTTTGGCTTCAGCTGTGTTAGTCCCAATGCTATGCTTCTCAAATAAAGATTCTTTAAGGTAAACAATGCCTCGAAGTTCTTTGAAGAGTTTCATCTGTCGGAACCATGACAGTTTGCTTTTTTGGCAGCTGCAGCACGCTGCTGGCTCATATTTAAGTGATTGTCCACTAGGACTCTGAGATCCCTCTCACAGTTACTCCTACTGAGTGGGATCTCAGAGTCCTAGTGGACAATCACTTATGCCAGGGCTTTTCAACCTTTTCACCCATTGTACCACTTTTAGGATATGGCAATATCCGAGTACCACCAGTCGCCTAGTAAGGTGTCAAAAACTTGACCAAAAGAAAAAAGAAAAAAGTGATAAAGTACAGGTAGTCCTCGACTTACAACAGTTCGCTTAGTGACTGTTCGAAGTTACAACAGCACTGAAAAAAGTGACTTATGACCATTTTTCACACTTATGACCATTTCAGCATTCCCAGGGTCATGTGATTTACATTCAGATGCTTGGCAACTGATTCATATTTTTGATGGCTGCAGTGTCTCAAGGTCATGCGATCCCCTTTTGCAACCTTTTGACAAGCAAAGTCAATGGGGAAACCAGATTCACTTAACAACCTTTTATATCAGGGGTGTCAAACTCAATTTCATTGAGGGCCGCATTAGCAATGTGGTTACCATCAGGGGAAGGGGGTTGCTTCCTTCCTTTTTCCCTCCCTCCCTGCCTTCCTGGGGAACTACCAGAGGACTAGAAAAAAGCTGAAGTAGTTCCCATCTTCAAAAAAGGAAAAAAAATGGATCCAGGAAACTACAGACCTATCAGCCTGACCTCAATAATTGGGTAGATTCTGGGACTTCCGGTTCCGGTTCGCGGCGACTCCGGTCGTGTCTAGAGACTCGTCTCCACACCGGCTGGGTTTTTCTTCGCCGGTAGACCCCTTGTGGGTCGAAAGTCGCCCTGGAGGGGTGACCACTGAGGAGGCGGCTTTCTGGAGACTGTGGGAGGGCGGCAGCTTCTCTCGTGGCTCCAGCTATTTCCTGAGGGCCGACGGAGCAAAAGATCGTCCTTTAAGATGGCGGATTACCCTGCTGCACCAGCCGAAAGTCACAGCAACATCTAAGCATGAATAGACCCACCGCGGATGATCTGGGTGAGACCCCTTCTCCTCCTCTCTTCACCCTACTTTGTTCTTTTTCTTGCCTGTAAAAGCTCTGTTGGAATCATTTCCCCGTCTTGAAAAAGCAGCTTTGGTATGTGTGGGAAGAAAGGCGTTGAACAAAAAGGTTAAAATAAAAAATTCTAAAGACTACACTTTATTCTTATCTACTTTGGGGTACAGAAAAGAACTTTTTTTAAGAGCTCTACTATCATATTATACTGAAAGATTGTTTTTTTCCCCACTTTTTTCTCTAAAAGATAGAAAAAGGGGGAAAAAAGGTGTCTGGAAAAGATTTTTAATTCTATTGAGGACATCTAGTGGCGAAAAGTTAATACTGCAACTGCTGGTTACTGTTTGGAGATGAGATGGACTTGGCCTTCAAATTACTTTTGAAGAGAAAAGATAAGCGGATGCAGCTGTGGGAACTGTGGGGGTGGATACTGCTTTATTAAATACAGCCTCCACTAAAAGAAAAAAAAAAGGCACTCTCTTCAACTATTATTAAAATGGAGAAACCTTATTCACAATTGAACTATAAACTTATACTGGAAAAGATCTACGAAGCTACTGAAGAAATATGTGCTACAATCAAAGAGATTTCTACAGAATTAAGAGTCAGAAGCCATATTCCAAACCTTCAAACTGACTTTCAGACAACATCTGACCACTCTACAAACCAAAACATACTAGAAGAGGATTTAATTGAGACTAAAGAGGAATTTATTTTACCCTACAAGCATTTCATCTATACCTTTGAGGATCAGTAAAATCAAAGACTGAGATTTGAGCCTTTAAAGCAATGAAGCTTTAAGGATAAGAGAAATAGATGCCAAATGCAGAGGATGGGATGCTTCTTACTGTCTCAAATGATGCTACAAGCAATAAAGAGAGACTTATTGGCTGAAAGGGAAGCTTTGTTATGGAAACCTGCCTGGCACAAAAAAAAGGCCAGAATAAGACTGCATGGTGGTGGGAGGGTGAGGTGCATGACCTTCCCATTCCAGGCCAGCCCCTGTAGCCCCAGGGCAGCCGTGCTAGGCAGCGGTGGGCAGGGTGTTGAGGTGGGGGCTGGCAGGCTGACCAAAGTAACAGGTGGAGCACCAGAGACTTGGGGAGGGAGGGTGCTGAAGCGTGCAAGGAAACAAAGGAAGGTTTTTTTGGGGAAAAAAGGTCAATCAATTCCAACTTTGCGATCTTTCACGAGAAGTTGGAATTGATTGATTGACTTTTTTCCCCCAAAAAAACCCTTCCTTTGTCCTTGCAAGCAGTGGCGGCGGATCGCGAAGGAGAAATGGCACATGGCTGGGAGTCAGGTAAAGAAAGAAAGGCAATTTCTGGGGGGAGTGAGGATTTCTTTCCTTACCTGCCCCACTTGTTCCACGGCCGCTTTCGGCCAAACCACATTGCAGTGGCATTGGGTGCAATACGCGAGGCGGAAGACAGCTGTGTCACGCTGAAACCAGCCGCTTGCCGCCTCCTGCCCAATGCCACTGCCATGAGGCCGCGGAACAAGCCGGTATACTGGTTCCTTACCTCCGCCCGGTTTGTTCCGCGGCCTCATGGCAGCGGCATTGGGTGTGACGTGCGAGGCGGCAAATGGCCGTGGCTGGCAGCAAACAGCCATGTCTTGCCGAAACCGGCCATTTGTCGCCTCATGCATTGTGCCCAATGACGCTGCCATAAGGCCATGGAACAAGCCGGGCAGAGGTAAGGAACCGGTATACCGGATCCTCCCTCCCCTACTCCACCTGCTGCTGGAGGGCTGGCCCGGTATTCGCAGTGGGCTGCGGAGCCTCAGAGTGCACCGGTTGAGGGGCCGGAAGGCTGTGGCTGCTGATGGACAGTTGGCCCGCATGCGCTCGCTGTGTGCAGGGGCTGATGGTGTCAGGCAGCAGCTGCCCCGGTCCCTGCCTTGCCTTGCTTTGCCCTGTGGCAATGGCACCCCTGCCCTGCCCCCTGCCTGGTCTCACCTCATCCCACAGGATGAGCCTCCTGCCCACCATCACACCCGTCAGAGACCCCCTGGATCTCCCCCAACCCTGCCTGGTCCCCACAGGCATCCCTCCCCACGAGCAACATCAAGGTAGCCACGTCCACCCCGGCCACGCCCACCCAGTCTGCCATGACCACTGCAGCCACGCCCACCCAGTGGTCACACCCACCCACTGGGCCACGCCAACCCGGCACCCGATGATAAATAAGTGGGGTTTGGGTTGCAGTTTGGGCACTTGGTCTCTAAAAGGTTCGCCATCACTGAACTATGCTGGTTTTTTGTGCGAAAACCTCAGAACTAGCTTCGCTTATGTGCCTGTATGGATCTATCAGTAAAGTTATACTCTTGGTAAAATAATGTCCCAGGAGTTTCTTTTGCTGCATATGCCAATGGGATGGTTGACACGCTTGGGACAGAGGTCCAAATCAAGCACTCTGAGTAAAAGTTAGCTCAGACCTTTATACAAAATGTTTCTTTGTTGTTTACAACATGTCAATTTATGTGATTTCTTTCACAAGGTTAGTGTTCCCATTTGGTTGATTACATTTGTTCTTTTGGGTACAAGATTACATTTGCTGTATTTAGTACAAGATAGCAAAACCTTCCTAATCCTATCATTGTCAGGAGTTTCCTACTGCATCTCTGTAGTTTGTCAGTTTTGCAAGGAAGCCAGCAAAGAGAGGGGGAGCTTAGACTGTCTGGTGGGTAATTTAATCAGTTCTAACTTTTGGTGGCTTGTTTCTACATAATTTGATCAATTCCTGGCTGACTTGGTGATGAAAACATTGTTTGAGACCTTTTCTTATGAATGGGAATCCTTTCCTATAGAAGTTATAGCTTTTGCTGCTGCTCCTCTAGGATTTAAAGGGGAATTTCCCTATTTAAGGATTCTATTATTTTATATTCTTCATCATTTTATATTCTTAAGCTGTCATCAAGCTATCATCATGCCAACATGTTTTAATAGGTAAGGATAACATGCTAGTACTTCAAATTTAGTCACTTCTCAGACTTTCTATCATACTAAAAAATACCTTCAGGAAGCCCATCCAATTCCCAAAGAAATCTCTACAGCAGGGACATCAAACTTGCTGCGTCACGTGACGTGTCCTGACGTATTGTGCCTTTCTTCCCCTTTCCGGAGCTGGGGTGGGCGCGGCTTCCACGTGATGCATCCGGCCCATGGGCTGGCAGTTTGACACCCCTGCTCTACAGTATTTGGCCCGAAGCATAGTCAAATGATACTTTTTACCTTTTCTTGACAAATTATTATGCACCTGGGCCACTTTTCCATTTCTGAAGATGGCACCACTGACGGCAGCCTTGGTGAAATGCTCTCTTATAGTTTTGTTATTTTTTATTATACTCTGTGATTCACTTTGGATTTCATACTCAAGAGAACATCTGTTAAGCATCAAGGAATGTTTTTTAATGGGCAGCTTTCTGTGACTTCACACACACCCCCTTTTTTTTTTTTTACAAACACTGAAGAGATTATAATACAGGAAGAAGCAACTTCCTCTGAACAATGGAGTAACGTAAACAAAAGGAGAAAACTACGTAAACAAAGAAGAGGTAAGAGAGCGGGGATTTTGAATAGACTAAGGAAAAGTGGAACAAAAACCCCTCTTCCTTCACTCTTTCTAATTAATCTACATTCACTCGCTAATAAGATGGATAAAATACTTCTTTTAAACAGATGCAACTCTGATTTTTACAACTCAGCAGCCCTCTGCTTCACTGAAACCTGGCTTAATGAGTCGATTGATGATAGAGGCTTGCACATCCCAGGGTTTCAGATACAGAGGGTAGACAGAATTGCAGAAACATCCGGTAAAAAGAAGGGAGGGGGTCTCTGCTTTTATATCAACAATCGATGGTGCAAAAATGTAACTACATGAAAGAAATTCTGTGAAGTGGACTTAGAGACATTAATTATCAATTGTAAACCATTTTATTCTCCACAAGAGTTCTCCTAATTTCTACTGTGAGATGTAAAAAGCCCAAATTTTGATACTCACAATACGAAGACAAGTCTGGTTAACAAAACAAAGGTTTATTGGAGAAATAACATACAAGGTATAAAAAGAAAAGAAAAGAAATATAGAGGAGAGGAGCGTTTGCAAACGCGGCCCCCTGGAGCCTTCCCTTTTGGATTGGTTTCCAGGAGCACGTTGGCCTGGTT
>NW_015387019.1:265706-267154 GCF_001527695.2 Protobothrops mucrosquamatus | reverse complement strand
AGGAAGTCCTTGTTGATTACCATTTGTAGTCACTTTCACATGGGCAGGAAACAGTAAACATTCCTGTTTCATTTTGACATTACCTTGTTACATTTGCGTTACAGTGTTACATTTGTACTAGAGAGACAGTGTCATATAATGGCATTACTACAATTATTTCTACAATTATTAAAAGAATAACTTTTTATTTCCTTCACTACTAATTGCTGTGTACATTTTGCCACAAGCTTGTGTAAATAATGCATTACAAACTCTAGCTGGCCAGATTATGTGGGCTGAAGAAAAACCTCCTGATTCACTCCTCATTGTGTTAGGTGATTTCAGCAGTGCTGACTTAAGCCAAGAGCTACCAAAATACTTTCAGCATGTCAACTGTCTCACTAGAGGCAAGAATACATTAGACCACTGCTACACAACACTAAAAGATGCTTATCGGTCTTTACCATGAGCAGCTGTGGGACACTGATCATTGTATGATTCACCTTGTACCTGTTTATAGACAAAGGCTTAAAACCAACAATTAAATCAGTGAAGTCTTGGACTGAGGAGGCAAAGCTAAAGCTACAGGCTTGCTTTGACTGCACTGATTGGATAGTTTTCGAAGATACCTCTGCAGACTTGGATGAACTCACAGATACTGTAACATCATATGTTAGTTTTTGTGAAGACCTATGTGTGCCAACCAGGAACTTGCGAATATACAGTAACAATAAGCCTTGGTTCACAGCTAAACTAAAGCAACTACATGATGCCAAAGAGGAAGCCTACAGGAAAATAGAATGCTGTACAATCAGGCAAGAAATGTATTAACAAGGGAGATCAGAGCAGCAAAAAGAAGCTACTTTGAAAAGCTAAGGAATCAGTTCTCAACAAATGATGCAGCAAATATGTGGAAAACTCTTTAAAATATCACCAGCTACAGCAAACCTCCTCTCCATGCTGAAGGAAATCGACAACTGGCAGATGACCTGAATGTGTTTTAGTAGGTTTGAGAGGAAACCTGTGATGACCCAGGGCCCCGAACGGAGGCAAAGCAGTCAGCTGGCAAGAGAAACAGTCCTTTAATCACTGCCAATATTCCTCAAAAGCTCCCACATATGCTGGCAAGAGTTCAACCAAAGCACACACATGTTCCTTTCAGCTGCCTCTGGCTAAAGGCAATTTCAATACAGCCGGAGAAGTTTACAATGTCCTCAAGGCAAGACAGATAACAAGAAAACAAAACAGAAATGTAATGAGTCCTTTTAACTGTTAAAAGGTAAGTCTTCATCCTGGTTCATCCAAGCCGGGAATAAATAAGCAAACATGGCAACTGCTTTGGGAAGAAGGTTACAGTTTATTGCAGAAGACAGATGGTCTTGCAAGAAGCAGCAGAGGAGAGGAAAAAGAGTGAGCACATGGGCAGATGGTCTTTTTATACCCTCTAGCCTTGCCTGGAAGTTTCCTGT
>NW_015387019.1:257276-261740 GCF_001527695.2 Protobothrops mucrosquamatus | reverse complement strand
GAGCTTCTTTTGTCTTGAGATCCCTGGCTCCAAACTTTCTGATGGTTCCACATCTGCATTTGTATAAGACTAGCTACTGCCCTGGGCAGAGATGAGGCCAGGTTTGGTTTCTGCTTTTCAAAAAATTCTTTTAAAAAATCCTTTTGGTGAACAATATTTTTTCTGCCTTTTTAATATTTCCTTCTCTGGGTTAACTTCCCACATAACTCTCAGCTTGCCTGCACACTGCAAGGAGAGACTCAGAAATGCAGTCTGTGGTCATGAAGCAGGAAACCAACCGGTCTGGAATTCAAAGTGTCCAGGTTAAACAAAGACAAGAGTACAATTCACAACTATCTCAAGATACCACGTTTGTTCCCGGCAAATGCCCCACCCCACAGCATCTCCTTAACTCTTAATCCCCAGGTGTGCCTTGTGGAGTGGGGCAGGACGCTCTCCTCCCGAGCAATTGAGCCTGCCTCCATTGTTCTCTCCTCTCTGCTCTCCTTGCTCTAGGATGGGGGGGGGGCTTGCTCCTCACCTGAACTCAGCCTTCTCTGTTCCAAACCTGAAGGGCCCTGGCCTGCCTCAGCCTGCTCCTCCCTACAGTCCTCCGAAGCCACAGACACTCCCTCCTGGGCCTCAACAGAGTCCTGCTCTAACTCCATGTCTTCCTCGGATTCAGGCTCGGATGGAGGCATGACAAAACCACTATCACCTATCTCCACCATCCCCATCTCAGATACACCAACAACAGCCATACCTCCTACAACTGACCCCCATCCCCTTGGGTCCCCCACCTCTGGTGATCACAGAAAATGATGTGCAAGGTCTATTTCACAGACAAAAGCCTGGAAAAGCACCAGGTCCAGACAAGATAACTCCTTCTTGCTTGAAAGCTTGTGCTGACCAATTGGCCCCCATCTTCACCTGCATCTTTAATAAATCAGTAGAGATGTGTTATGTTCCTTCTTGTTTCAAATGCTCTACTATCATCCCAGTGCCAAAGAAACCCTCCATCAAAGAACTGAATGACTACAAACCAGTTGCTCTGACATCCATAGTTATTTTTTTTAATTAAAAGTTTTATAAAGATTACAGTATAAACCCCCATACCCACCCCAAAAACCCCACCCTCCCCCTCCCCCACTTCCCAGAGCTGAACACAGGGTTACAAATATAATAATCAAAATCTATCTAACATTAACCAACTATTAAAATAACCAAGTCCATAATACGAGCTGCCCCCAGAGATCCGGGTGATCCCGGATCTCCCCTCCTTCCGCCGCGCCCTTAAGACCTGGTTATTTCAGCAGGCAGGACTGGCCTAGGGGTATTTTAAAGGGGTTTTAAATTAAATTTTTAGTAGAAGCGGCCAAATTTAAATAGTTATTTTTAATCTTTTTAAATTTTGTATTGTATCACTGTTTTAAACTGGCTGTAAGCCGCCCTGAGTCCTCCGGGAGAAGGGCGGGGTATAAATTTAATAAAATCTAAATCTAAATCTAAATCTAACTCCCCTTTAACACAAATTTAAACAAATTAAAGTTAAACACAATAATAAACATATTCATAACCTAAATATTAAACAATACCATACTAATATTAAAAATAATAATAATATCATCTAATTAAAACTAACAAGAATTCCATTAAAATAAACTATTAATAATAACAATACTCTAGAGTTTACTCATAACCCAAATGAAACTTTTTAGTCCCATATTTATTCTGAATATAATCTATCCATCTTCTCCAGACCAAGATGCATCTTTCTTGTGATTGATCCTTCAAATAAGCAGAAATTTTAGCCATTTCTGCTAAATTTGACACTTTAAGCGTCCATTCTTCTATAGTGGGCAAAGAGTCCTTCTTCCAAAATTGGGCTACCTATATCCATATTATCCTCTACTTTCCCAAGTCTGTCCTCTAATCTTTCAACATTTTCCACCACCTCGTCCACTCGTCCATCTAAGCGTTCTATGTGAGCTGCTAAACCTTGAAAAGCTAACAGTATATCCTGTCTCATTTCGTTATTCTTCTCTTCAAAAAGCTCAGCTGTCTCTATTCTGATCTGTTTCGCTGTATTCATCAAAGCATCCTGCAAATCCTTAAGTGTAAGTGATGGCGGTGGGGGAGAAGGAGGGGGCGTCTTTGGCTTAGGTTGCTGTAAAATTTGAACAACAGGAGAAGAGATCTGACCTTTCGGAGGAGCAGAAATTCCAGTACGTTTTAAAGCCATCTCTTTAAAAAAAAAAAAAAAAAGTCTTGTATAATCTTGTAAAAGCAGTAGTTGCAAGATATATATATATAAGAAAAAGGAAAAAGGAAGCTTGCAATTTACATAAACTAGTAGATGTTACATTGTTTCCTTGTCTTCACTTAAACGTCAAGTAAAAGTGAAAGTCTTTTAAGTATCAGTTCAAACAAAAGAACGACATTCCACGGCCATATTTTTTCTTCTTTGTAGTTTAAATAGTAAATGAAGAAGATATTTATCTTCTGAGTTAAAGTCCCAAATTAACCAAATTCCAATCCTCCTGATCAACTCCATCTGCTTTTAATTTTACTCACAGTCTCTTCAATTAGCAGATGTGGAAGCAGTGTCTGGCTTTGTTCCTAAGAACAAAGGCAGCCCGAGGTGTAGAGAAAACCCAGACTCCGAGGGAGTTCACACCTTCGTCCTCCAAAAAAAAGAAATCTTTAGAGGACTAGGGAACTCAACCTCTATCCAGGAAAACTCACCTCCTCCCCTTCTCCCGGGGAAAGAGGCTCCAAGCCGCGGAACAGCTGTTGAACGCTGTTCCTTCAGGCTTTAACGCATCCCCGGGGCAGACGGCTTAGAAGAAAGCCGCCATCGGCGCAGCAGTCACCACAGGAAGTCCCTGACATCCGTAGTTATGAAAACCTTTGAAAGGCTAGTGCAGGCCCACCTGAAAACCATCATGGATCTGCTGTTAGACCCCTTGCAATTTGCCTACCAAGCCAATAGATCAGCAGATGATGCTGTTAATATGGCTCTGCACTACATCCTACAAATTCTTGAATCTCTAAAGACCTATGCAAGGGTCCTTTTTGTAGATTTCAGCTCGGCATTCAATGCCATCATTTCAGCTATTCTTCTCACTAAAGTAAATCAGCTAGCCGTGCCTGACCACAACTGTAAGTGGATCATAAGCTTTCTAACAGACAGGAAGCAGCTAGTGAAGCTAGGCAAAATCACATCAGATACCTGTACAATTAGCACAGCCCCCCCCCAGGGCTGTGTGCTCTCTCCACTTCTCTTCTCTCTATATACCAATGACTGCATCTCAAAAGATCCCGCTGTTAAAGTACTGAAGCTTGCAGATGATACAACAATGATTGGCCTCATTCGAGACAACAATGAATCTGCATACAGACGGGAGGTTGAACAACTAGCCTTGTGGTGCGGCCGGAACAATCTTGAACTGAACACACTCAAAACTGTAGAAATGATAGTAGATTTTAGGAGACACCCTACTATTCTACAACCTCTTACAATACTAGACAACACAGTATCAACAGTAGAGACCTTCAAGTTTCTAGGTTCTATAATATCTCAAGACTTAAAATGGACACCTAACATCAAAAATGTCATCAAAAACCACAACAAAGAATGTTCTTCCTGCGCCAACTCAGAAAGCTCAGACTGCCCAAGGAGCTGCTGATACAGTTCTGTTCTGTTTCAGGAAAAGAGGCATTGAGATGAAGCAACAAGTTCCAACAGTTCTCCTTTATTGCAACACCAACAGAACAGATTTTAAAATGGTGCGGCCCCCTTTTATAGCCCCCCTGCACAATACCTTGCTGGCCAATCATTGCAAAGGCTGGGAACAGCCTTTCTTGTCCCGGGCATCCATATGGTCTGCCCGGGCCAATCGCTGCAGCCTGTGCCTGCTGGCCCAGAATACCTTGCTGGCCAATCATTGCAAAGGCTGGGAGCAGCCTTTCTTGTCCCGGGCATCCACATGGTCTACCCGGGCCAATCACTGCAGCCTGTGCCTGCTGGCCCAGGACATAACACCCCTCCCCCCTTGGCTAAAATAATAAGGCACACTTATTATTTTAAATACTCCAACACTCCATTACATTGCTTACGTTGCATCTATATATACACAACACTACAGTCTTGCTACCGCCATGCTCCCCACTCCCCTTGAGCTGCATTACTTAACCCAGAATACTAGGCCTGCCCATGAACTGACAAGGACTGTATATAGTCTTGTAAGTATTTGGGAGGACCTCTGGCCCACCCTGATCTTCTAATGGCCGGTGTGTGTGCCTGGCCTGCCAGCTCGCCTGCCAGGCTAGGCAGACCAGGACTTTGTTGCCCCAAAGACCCAGGGGACCCACCCAGCTGCTGACTGGCTGGATCTGCTAAATCCAAGCCAGGGTTCCTTGGGGGGGTGGAATTCCCCAAGTCCAGTGGTGGGGTGGAATTCCCCAAGTCCCCAATGGACTCCT
>NW_015387019.1:239851-254105 GCF_001527695.2 Protobothrops mucrosquamatus | reverse complement strand
AGGATCAGGTTCTACAGTAGGCAATGGCAGCCTACTCAATCCATCAGCATGACCCATTTCTCTGCCAGGTTTGTGAACTAGTGAATAGTCATAAGCAGACAGAAAAATGGACCATCGCAGCATGCGAGGGGACAGAATTTGTGGGGTTTGTTTAGAGGTAGTAAATAACCCCAGCAACGGCTTGTGGTCAGTAAAGACCATAAAATGGCGGCCATAGAGGAAATCATGGAATTTTTTAATTCCAGCCACAATAGCCAAAGCCTCCCTATCAATTTGAGCATAGTTACGCTCAGCAGCAGATAATGTCCTAGAATAATATGCCACAGGGACCTGAGTCCCATCAGCCATGAGATGGCTAAGCACAGCACCCACACCATAGGGGGAAGCATCACAAGCCAGACACACTGGCAATTTCTCATTAAAATGAGCCAACACCGCATTGGATGTAAGCAAGGCCTTAACCTTATTGAAACTGGCTTCGTGGACCTTGGTCCAGCGCCAACAAGCATTTTTATCTAGAAGTCTGTGTAAGAGTTCAGCAATAGCATCTTTATGGGGTAGAAAAGCATGATAGAAGTTAAGCAACCCCAAAAATGCTTGTAATTCTCCCTTAGATCTGGGGCTTGGAGCCTGCTGAATAGCTTTGAGCTTAGCATCAGACGGGTGTATACCCTGAGCATCTATCCTGAATCCTAGGAAATCAGTGGAATGTACACCAATTTTGCATTTGTCCTGTTTTAATTTAAGGCCTGCTCTTCGGAAACGAAGCAACACAGCCCTTAACCTCTCTTAACCGCAGCGATGTGGCCTTTCTTTCCACACGCTCGGCAGATGGCGGAACAGAACCGACATTCCGCTCGCTTGTGGTGACCACCGCATCTGAAGCAATGGAGCTCAGCTGGGCCCTTGTCCTGACGATCTTTGGATCTCCTCCCAGCTGCTTGGTAAAGCTTGTCCACCTCTTCTTCAGGATCTTCTTCCGAATCCTCTCACACGTCCTCCTTATGGATGGTGGCGGTCTCTGGAGCGCTTCGACTAGGCCGCATATTCTTGACCGCTCCGCCTGCAGCTTCCTCTGCTGTAACCTCTCGCAGAGCATCTTGGAAAGAGACATCTTCCTTAGCAAACAGCTTCTGCTGTAAGTCTCTGTTCCTCAGTCCGCACACAAAACGGTCACGCAGCCTTTCCTCTAAGTCCTTGAAATCACACGGTTTAGCTGCTCTTCTCAAGGCTGCAATGAATTCTTTTGCTGATTCCCCAGCTCGCTGATCCCTTAGTTCAAATGTGTGTCTCCAAGCAATGACAGATTGCTTAGGCTGGAAGTGTTCTTTCAAAACTTTCTTCAAATTGGAGTATGAAACAGTTTCTAGCGAAGCCGGGGCGATTAGATTCTCGGCGATCTCAAAGGCGTCTTGCCCACAAACGCACAATATTGTGGGAGCCTTTAGACCAGTGGTTCTCAACCTGTGGGTCGGGACCCCATTTGGGGTCGATCGACCATTTCACGGGGGTCGCCAAGCAAGGCTGTCCGCCATTTTTTTGTCCGCCATTTTTTTCCCCCTTTTCCGGCGGGTGCCTTACCTCCCTTGGGCTGGGCCAGCTGGTGGTCGGCCTGCTCTGTCTCTGCCGCTTGCCAGCTACGCCTCGGCCGGCGCAGGGGGTGGAACCACGCATGCGCGGCGCTCCCGGGCATGGAAAGTCCTCGACTTACGACCGGTTGGGTAGTCCTCGACTTACGACTGGTTTAGTCCTCGACTTATGACCGGTTTAGTCCTCGACTTACAACCGGTTTAGTCCTCGACTTATGACCGGTTGGGGTCGTGGCATTAAAAAGGTTGAGAACCACTGCTTTAGACCTTCTTCCCTTATCTGATTTATGCGGAAGTAAGTCTCTACTCTTGCAACGTAAGATTCCCACTTCTCCGGGTGAGAGACATCAAATTCAGCTAACCGCCCAATTTTCGCCATGGTCAGGGAACAGGGTTTTCTTCAGCCGCACTCACCCTCCAGTGATGCTGTACTGGCAGGATAGACGATGACTTCAACGCCGTTGTTCCTCTTCCGGACTTCTTTGGGTGAGTCTTTAAGCTTTCCTAGCTATTAGACTGCATCCCACCTTCGTCGCCAGTGTTAAGTCCAGAGAATAATGGCGCTTGAAGCAATGCATTTCTAAACATGTCTTTATTCTCTGACTACAGTCAACGAACAAGCCGAGCAGAGGCACGCAGGCCTCTATTTATACCCTCTGATCCCTGGGCAATTTCAACCAATCACAGGCAGTCTTTTCCCACCTTACGCATGCGCGCAAGGCCGGCGCCGCTCAGTCTGGTCCCGGGCAGCTTTTGCAAATGCCCGGGACTCTTGCATCGTCCCGAGCCTGCTTTTGCAGGCTCAGGACACAACACCTTGCATACCACTGCTGTGACCCAGAGATGTCCTGGTCCATAGTTCCTTGCCTAGACCGGATCTCCCACTTGTAGTCTCCTAGGTGCCCGCGGCTGTGACACCTGTGAAGCCACCCGGTCTGGGTGCAATCTGTCCAATTTCATGATGAGGCGGCGACCCCAGCGGAGTTCAGCTGTGCTGTTTCCAGTAGCTGTGCAAGGTGTGGTGCGGTGGCAAAGAAGAAAGTCCGCTAACCTGTGATGCCAGGTCCCGTGCGTGATCCTCTTTAAGGCATCCTTGGTTGTGCGCACCATTCGTTCAGCCTGGCCATTGGAAGCTGGATGGAATGGTGCAGATGTGGCATGCCGGATCATGTTGGCCTGGAGGAACGCCTTGAACTCAAACGACGTGAATTGGGGCCCATTGTCGGAGACAAGAACATCTGGAAGTCCATGTGCGGCGAAGATCCCTCTCAGTACCTGGATGGTCCTAGCAGTGGTAGTGGATGAGACAGGCATGACCTCTAGCCACTTGGAATGGCTGTCCACGAGAATTAAGAAGAATTGCCCCTGAAAGGGCCCAGTGTAGTCGATATGGAGCCTCGACCATGGGGTATGAGTCTCTTCCCACCTATGAACTGGGGCCTGGGGCATCTCCGGCCTTGACTGTTGACAAACAGTGTACCCGTGGACCTGGGCCTCGACGTCTTTGTTGAGCCCAGGCCACCAAAGATGGCTGCGCGCTAACGCCTTCATCCGGACTATTCCCGGATGTCCCTCATGCAGAGACTGCAGGACTCTAGTCCTCAATGAGGTTGGGATTACTACACGGCTACCCCATAGGACACACCCCTTGAAGGTGGAAATCTCATGCTTCCTCTGCCAGAAGCTCTGGAATTCTGAGCCTGGACATGTGTCAGGCCATCCAGACAATGCCCAGGTCAGCACGCGTGTTAGCGTGTGATCAGTGGCTGTTTCTGCAGCCACGTCCCTAGCACTGAGGGGAGATTCAGGCAAGTCCTGAATAGACAGGATGCGGTTGGCAGGTGCTGGATCTGCCTCTATCTGCTGTAACGGCAACCTGCTGAGACCATCTGCATGACCCATTTCTTTGCATGGCTTGTGAACCAGTGTATGGTCATATGCAGACAGGAAGATAGACCACCTCAGCATTCGTGGGGATATTATGTGTGAGGTTTGTTTGTTTGTTGTGAACAACCCCAGCAGTGGCTTATGGTCTGTAAAGACCGTGAAGTGGCAGCCATATACGAAGTCATGGAACTTCTTTATGCCAGCCACTATGGCTAAGGCTTCCCTATCTATCTGTGCATAATTGCGTTCAGCTGATGATAGGGTTCTAGAGTAGCATGCTATTGGGACTTGTGTTCCATCAGCCTTCAAGTGACTTAACACAGCCCCAATCCCATAAGGGGACGCATCACAGGCGATGCACACTGGCAAGTTCTCATTGAAGTGCGCGAGGACCGCATTTGAAGAGAGCAAGGCCTTCACCTCTTTGAAGCTCTTTTCATGTGCTTGTGTCCACTGCCAAGGGGCCTGTTTGTCCAAGAGCCGGTGTAACGGCTGAGCCACTGCAGCCTTGTGAGGAAGGAATGAGTGGTAAAAATTTAGCAGTCCCAGAAAGGCCTGAAGTTCGCCCTTGGATTTGGGACTTGGGGCCTGCTGAATTGCTTGCAGCTTGGATTCAACAGGGTGGATGCCCTGAGCATCAATGCGGAATCCTAGAAACTCCGTGGAGGTAACCCTGATCTTGCACTTATCTTGCTTAAGCTTCAGCCCCGCTTGGCGGAAACATAGCAAAATGGCTCTCAGCCTTTCGGCTAAATTGTCAGCTGAGTCCCCAGCGATGAGGACATCGTCAAAGTACGGGCAAACGCCAGGGATATTTTGGAGCGTTCGCTCCATTACACTCTGGAAGATGCCAGGGGCCACGTTTACTCCAAATTGCAATCTTTTTACCTTGAATGCCCCCCTGTGAGTCACTATAGTTTGGGCCTCGGCCGTTTCCTCATCAACTGGCAATTGTTGATAGGCCTGAGCCAGGTCAAGCTTAGCAAAGATCTGGCCCCCATGAGGGAGGCTAGAATGTGACTGACCACTGGTACTGGGTACGAATGCTGCTGCAGCGCTTTGTTAAGCGTGCACTTGTAGTCCGCACAGATTCGGACTTCACCATTGGCCTTCAGTGGTGTAACTATGGGCGTTTCCCATGGACTACTGTCCACAGGCTCTAAGATACCCTGCTGAATCAGTTTATCCAGCTCTGCATCTATTTTACCCTTTAAGGCAAAGGGCACCCTGCGTGGCTTGATTCTAATGCGGGCTATGGCTGGGTCTAGCCTCAGAGAAATAGGAGGGCCTTTGTAGGAGCCACGTTCTGGACTAAACACATCTGCAAACTCCTTGAAGACCCCAGCCAGGCCTGTTGTTTGCACGCTGTGTATTCCAGTCACCTGAATTCCCAGGGCCTCAAACCAGTCGAGTCCAATGAGACTCGTACGGTCTCCCCCAACCACAACTACATCCAATAGCCACTCAAAATTCCTACGCTGCACCTTGAGTGTGGCCTCCCCCCTCACGTTGACTCTGGAATTTTGGAAATCTGTGAGGATGAGGTTTGACGGCCTGAGTTTCACCCGTAGGCCGCTTCTGCTGCAGACCTTGTTAAAGGTGTCTAGGGAGATGATCGATAGACCAGACCCAGTGTCCAGCTCCATCGACAAGGGGACCCCTTGCAACTTCACGTTGATGTGAAGCTTCTTCCTAAGTGGCCTGTGAACCCCCGTTCTAAAAACGCTCCTACGTGATGCGCAGAAGCCCACCCTGTTCTGGCTGGGGACCCTGGTACCTTTCTGAGGCAATTCTTCTGGGTAACATTCCTTCTGGCGACCCAAACAGACGGAGGCAATGTGGCCTTGCCTCCCACAGGCCCTGCAGATGGCGGACCGAAAACGGCAGTCTGTGCGGCGATGGCGGCCTCCACACCCGATGCACCAAGGGGATGATGCTGGCTGGGCCTTCCCTCCATGAGGCCTTCTCCCTGGAGTCTGATGCAGCCGGTCCACTTCCCATTCTGGATCCTGTTTGGATTCTTCGTGAGCAACCTCTTGATGGACGGTGGCTGGAACTTGAGGGGGCTTGGAGAGCCGCAAGGCCTTCACAGCTCCACCTGCTGCTTCTTCGGCTGAAACTTCCCTCAGGGCATCTTGGAACATGAGGCCTTCCTTCGCGAAGAGCTTCTGCTGCAACTCCCGGCTTCGCAGGCCACAGACCAGCCGGTCCCTCAGTGTCTCTTCCAAGTCTTTGAATTCGCAGGGCCTAGCTGCTTGTCGCAAGGCCACAACAAACTCTGCTGCAGACTCACCAGGCCTCTGGTCCCTCTGCTCGAACGCGTGTCACCAGGCAATCACTGAGAGCTTGGGTTCAAAATGCTCTCGAAGCATCCTCTTTAAGTCTGTGTAGGTGAGTGATTCCAGTGGTGCTGGGGCGACCAGATTCTCCTCAATCTCAAAGGTCTCTTGCCCACACACACACAGCAGCGTGGCAGCTTTGAGGTCATCTTCACGAATTTGATTCACCCGGAGGTAGTTCTATACCCGGGCCACGTACGAGCTCCAGCGTTCTGGGTGAGCTGTGTCAAATTCTAAAAGCCGGCCTATCTTTGCCATCGTTTCAGCCCAGGAACTTCGTCCACACCTCCTGCTGCAAAGATTGAGAAGGGGGCCCCTTTTCTGAGCTCACCTCCAGCGTCACAGTGCTGGCAGGCTGAGTCACTCTCCAGGAGCCACACTTCTCCGAGCTGCAAGCCCCCCTGTGGTGAGTCAGCTTGGCTTCTTAATCTGTTTGCCTTGCAGGCATCCCATCCTCGTCGCCAATGTTCTGTTTCAGGAAAAGAGGCATTGAGACGAAGCAACAAGTTCCAACAGTTCTCCTTTATTGCAACACCAACAGAACAGATTTTAAAATGGTGCGGCCCCCTTTTATAGCCCCCCTGCACAATACCTTGCTGGCCAATCATTGCAAAGGCTGGGAACAGCCTTTCTTGTCCCGGGCATCCGCATGGTCTGCCTGGGCCAATTGCTGCAGCCTGTGCCTGCTGGCCCAGAATACCTTGCTGGCCAATCATTGCAAAGGCTGGGAACAGCCTTTCTTGTCCCGGGCATCCACATGGTCTGCCTGGGCCAATCGCTGCAGCCTGTGCCTGCTGGCCCAGGACATAACAAGTTCTACAAAGGAATTATTGAGTCTGTCATTTGCACCTCTATAACTGTCTGATGTCAATGCTGCTAACATTGGATGTTCTTGCTTTGACAATGATGGAGATGCAGCCTTTTTCTTTCGGTTGTTTTACTGTTAGAGTTAGATGATGCTGGGGGGAGGGGGAGGAATGCGATGGGAATTAGCTAGACATACAATATCGTAACAAGAGCTGATAAAGAATGGTGGGAGAGGAAAGTGGGCGGGAAGCCAGCATTTTCAAACTAATTGGAGAATGTGATTTATGACCGTTAGTTGTAGGAGGGAATTGTGCTTTGATCTATGTGCTGAAGGGAGGGGAAGTCAGATTTTGGCTTCAACTATGTACATACCGAAGCTATGCTGCTCGATTAAAGATTATTTAAGGTAAACAATGCCTCAAAGTTCTTTGAAGAGTTTCATCTTTCGGAACCATGACATTAAGCCAAAATCTAAAAACTTTCCAAACTTTCTAGGGGTCCTGAGCCCCAGTCGCTGTCCTCAGACTTGAGGGTAGCTGACAAAGATTCAGGAGAAGATTTCATCATGGAGAAAAAAAAATGCTTGAAGCCAGCAACCCGGCAGCAGCTGCTACCCCGGGGGGGGGGGGGTAGCGACAGGGAAAAAGCAGAGGGAGGAAGAGCTTTTGCAGGACTCCCAGCTGGAGGCAAAACCCAAGCAGCTAGGAGAGCTGATCTGGTCGTCAGATGGGAACCAGCCCAGCGGAGACTCCAGATGCCTCGAGACTGCCTTGCCACCCACAAAGACTTCAAAAGCAGACCGGTGGAGAGCTACCAGGACATCTGCCACTGAGGGCTCGGGTGAGTGGGAATGCCTGTCTGCAGATTGTAGCCAGCCAGTGGAGAGATTTGAAGGGCTAGGACAGAGAAGCAGAAATCAACTCCTGCCGAGAGAAGCCTCCAGCCCCTCCTTTGCAGATCAGACAGCCTCCCAACCCCTGGAATCCCCTGCCAGGGCCTCCAACCCCACAGAGAGAGAGAATCCCAGTCTGAGGCCCCTGCAGCAGTGGGGAGTTTGGCAGCCCCCGTAGTTGGATGGTCAGCGACCTCTGAGCTTGCAGCAGCTGATAGAGGCCTTGCAACAGCTTGGGGTGGTGCAAAAGCCAGGAGATCAGCAGCTGGTGGGAGGACTGCAGCAAGAAGGCTGGTCACCGCCCCCTAATATACAGCAACCCCCTCCGAGGGCACAGGCGGCCTTACAACAAGATGGTGGAGCAATATCTCAGATGTTTTATTTCCTACCAACAAACGAACTGGACTGACCTCCTCCCTTTTGCAGAGGTGGCTTACAACAACTCTGTTCACAGCAGCACTGGCTTCACGCCTTTCAGAGTAGCTACAGGAAAAGAGTTCAGCTCAATACCTGAATACCCTCAAGCACCCTCAGCTTCTCAGACACTTGATCAATGGGTGAGGGGGTGGGAAGAGGTTTGGAAAGCCACGAAAGCTGCTTTAAAAAAGACTTCCAAGACTTATAAAAAGCAGGCAGACAGAAAGAGAGCCCCTCAAAGAACGTTCCAAGTTGGGGAAAAGGTCTATCTGTCGACCAAATATTTATGCCTTAAATTACCCAGTAAGAAATTAGGTCCAAAATTCTTGGGGCCTTTCCCCATCGTAAGAATCATCAACCCGGTCACAGTAGAATTAAAACTCCCTAGGCTTTTAGGGAGAATTCACCCTGTCTTCCATTGCAGCTTGTTGAAACCTTTGCGAGAATCCACTTTAAGACCTCCCCTTAAGAAGGTACCCAGACCCCTCGTAGTGGCGGGTCAAACTCACTATGAAGTAAAGCGTATGCTTGATTCTAGAATTTTTAAAGGGAAATTGCAGTACCTAGTACAATGGAAGGGATACTCGCCATCTGAAGCCACTTGGGTGAAATCTAGCGATGTGAAAGCCAACAGACTCATCAAAAGATTCTATAAGAAACACCCTAGTAAACCGAGAGACAGCCCCTAACATATGCTTTTGTTTACACTACAGGATCTGTTCGTTTTGTAAGGGGGGGCGGATGTCAACGCTGCTAACATTGGATTTTCTTGCTTTGACAATGATGGAGATGCAGCCTTTTTCTTTCTGTTGTACTCTTAGAGTTAGATGATGCTGGGGGGAGGGGGAGGAATGCAATGGGAATTATCTAGACATACAATATCGTAACCTGAGCTGATAAAAGAATGGCGGGAGAGGAAACTGGGCGGGAAGCCAGCATTTTCAAACTAATTGGAGAATGTGATTATGACCGTTAGTTGTAGGAGGGAATTGTGCTTTGATCTATGTGCTGAAGGGAGGGGAAGTCAGATTTTGGCTTCAACTATGTACGTACCGAAGCTATGCTGCTCGATTAAAGATTATTTAAGGTAAACAATGCCTCAAAGTTCTTTGAAGAGTTTCATCTTTCAGAACCATGACATCTCATTTGGAACTGCAACCAAATGATAGACACAGACTTCAACGGATAGTTGGAACTGCAGAAAAAACAATTGCTACCAGCCTGCCTTCCATTGAGGACCTGTATACTGCATGAGCAAGAAAGAGCGCTGTGAAAATATCTACAGACCCCTATGGGGTCTACAGACATAAACTATTTCAACTTCTTCCCTCAAGACAATGCTATAAGGCATTACACACCAGAACAACTAGACATAAGGACAGTTTTTTCCCCATGCCGTCACTCTGCTTAACAACTAATTCCTACAACACTGTCAAACTACTTAGTAAAGCTGCATTACTATGATACTCATCTTTCCTATTACCTATCATCTTCTTATGTCTATAACTTTGTTCCTTGTATCTTACAATTTATATTGCTTTTAGTATCCTAGTATGATTTATGTTGTTTGTTTACCTAGTATTCTATGAATATCACTAAGTGTTGCATCTTATGATTGATGAAGTGTTGTATTTTACAATTTATGAATGTATTTTCATGTTGTTTATGATTATGATTATCACTATTATTTGTATGTACACTGAGAGCTTATGCACCGGAGACAAATTCCTTGTGTGTCCAACTTGGCCAATAGAGAATTCTATTCTATTCTAAAAGCTACCCAAATGCTTGTCCCGCTACAGCTCCACAATATGAACTGGCCACACCAGTTCAGTTTAGTTCTGCAGAAAAGCCAGGGTTCTGGGAAAGAAGAGATGAACAGTTGTGGATGGCAAAGGAAAGCCTCTCCCTCTAAGCAGCCCTTTCAGGTGGTGGGTCTGCAAAAGAGGAGTTCCTGATCTGCATTTGCACTGATGCAATCAAAGCCAGCCTGTCTTCAGCTCATTGGAAAAGAGGGGCCATTTCATTGTTGAAATGTAGAAAGGCAGCTGTGGAGCCTAGCCTGAAAGCCCTGTTGAAAGAAAAATCTTCATCAGGGTCCAGTCCAAGCTGGGAATAAACAAAATGGAGACTGCTTTAGAAAGAAGGTTGGAGTTTATTGAAGAGCAGAGCCAGACAGAAGCATGGCTCTGGGAAAGCTGACCACATGTTGCTGGGAGTGGTGGGTTTTTATACCTTCTTGGGCTTTTGAGGTTGTTTCCTGTTCCTGTTTGAGGCTTTGTATTTCCTGTGTCATGTACTTTGAACTAAGTCTGAGTGTGCCCTTTTGGTATTGGTGGGTTAATCCTATTATGTACCCAAAGCTCATGTCTTTTAGAGTTTGGGTAGGGTATGTAGATTTTAGAGGTCTTTGTCTTCCTAATCTCATAGCTTCTAGCTTCCTGGCCCCAACCTTCCTGAATGGATTATTGAATTTGCATTTCTAAAAACTGGCCTCTGCCTAGTTTCTGCTTGGGACTATTAAGAAAACTGGGCTTGCTTTTCTGCCTTTGAGATTTTCTCCATTATTCCTTTGGATAAATATATTCTGCCTTTTTAATATTTCCCAAAATATTTCTTTCTCTGGATTCTTCCCACAGCCCATAGGGCTTGAAACATGTTGGGAGGAATTCCCCCGTTCAGGCTCTTCCAGCCGGGATTCTCACAAGCAGCGCAGAGGAGAACAAATAGAACGTGAAGCCAGCTACTGGAAAGAGAGGTTTAATCATGGAGATTAAAGTTGAGTGACAATTCAGCATGAATCCCCGGCTAGCTAGACAGAATGGTCCTCAAACGTGAGTTCTTATGCCCTTTCATGGTTTCCAAAATTGTCATTTCTGATTCGTGAGTTTAAAATTTGTCTTTTCTGATTTGTTGGTCAGTGTCTATTGTTGGGTTAATTCCTTTATCAATTCTGTCTAAAAAGTGTTAATTTTTGCTCCAGGAGGGATCCGGTGTGATTATTTTATTGTTGTGTACTTTTTAGTGTTTCTATTCTAATCCTGTCAATCCTAAATGCTGTTAGCTGGTTCTGCATTCCTGTGGTTTAGACTTTATACTTTGTAGCCAGTGTGTGTTATGTGTTTATTTAGCCTCAGGATGCCGCTGAGTCAGACTAGTTTGTATTGGGTTCTTCCTGTATTTGCCAAGGTATTTTCTCTTTGGGGTGAAGAGGGGGTGTCCTGCTCTCATCAATTCCCCCATTTTGGGCTATCACTGGTGTTTCAGTGATCAGCCCAACTGGTTCATATACTCGGTAGTGGTGGTCAATTTGGCACA
This sequence comes from Protobothrops mucrosquamatus, assembly GCF_001527695.2. NCBI lineage: Eukaryota > Metazoa > Chordata > Lepidosauria > Squamata > Viperidae > Protobothrops > Protobothrops mucrosquamatus. The sequence goes on along the minus strand of NW_015387019.1, from coordinate 242,856 downwards.
TCATGAGAGAGGTTTTCTTGCTCTGTTCTTTGCCTCTGATGGGAGTTGTGCAGATCTTTAGGCATCTCAACCCTAAAGTAATTAATTGGCATAGGCAACAAAGGAAGACTCCACCTACTATGACTGTGATTATGCTAGTGATGAGAATTTTCAACCAATGAAAGTCTGGTAACCATGAGAAGAGCCAGGAAAGGTCCCAGGATGATTGGTTATGTCCAATGTTCTGTGCTAGTTCTTTTAAATGTTTGATATCTTGTTCAATTAGTCCAGATTGGTCGGATAGGTTGAAACAGCAAAGCCCACTGAATTCTTCACCGCCATGATTGTGCCTTAACAATAAGTAGTCAATAGCTGCTCTATTCTCGAGGGTTGCTTCTCTGACTTGCCTTAATTCCTTGTTTAAGGCATCTAGGGCATGGGAGGTGGTATTTAGGCTTTTAGCTAGGGTGCATGCCAGGCTGTTTATGTTCCTTGAATTTTGTGCTGCAAGCCCTGGCACTCCCACTAGAGAGACAGCCAATGCAACATATTCAGCCTTGGTGAGGAGGGGGGCCTTTGAGTCACAGTCAGAAGGCAATGTGTGGAAGCTCCTCTTTTGCCCCCTTTGCAAGGAGGGCATTAACATGGTTAATTGCCCTAACATGCAAGGGCCCCCTGTGGAGTTTGCTGGCAGGTAGGAATAAGCTTTTAAGCCACACAGCAAAAACCATCCTGTAGGAAGTTTCATATGGCTGTATGAAAAGGTGATGGCCCTGGTGTTGTTGCAAGCCAGTTCAGTGTTAGTGAGGTTGTAACAATTTGAGACCTTAGGCATGTGGCATCCAGTTAGTGTGAAGCAGGTAGCTGCTTGGGTTACAGCTGCCACCTGCAATATATACATGCTTTTCTCTTTCATGTCTGCACTGGTGCCCCAATCAAAAATATTGGAATATGAGGCTGTGAGTGGAAACTCTCTTAACTTGGTGTCATTAGTGATGGCTCGTGGTGCTATTGCTACTCCCATCAGGCATGTGGTCAAGATGTCTTTTACTGATCTACCCCCAGCAAGGCAAAAATCTGTGGTGTTCAGCACCTCCTTCGCTAAATATTCCCATACATTCCCCTTTTCTGGAAATAATTTTGGTTCTATGAACCCAGAGGTACATTTCAAATACAAAAATACAATACAAATAATATACAGGAATTTAACAAATATGAACTTAATTCCCTCCATTTGTTTCAGTTTCAAAAAGGGTCTTTAGCGTCCACTCTTCAGTTTCTGGGTTTTTTCTAAGTCTCAGGGGTGGAACCTTTGGTGTTGCTTCAGGTATAATGCTGTGGTCTACGACTGCTGGTTTGATGTGGGTCCAATGGATCCAGGCATTCCTTTCAGCTACCTTGATTGCTGTCTGGGTGGTTAGCAGAACTTGAAAGGGCCCATTCCACTTTGGTTGTAGCGGTGACTTGCGGCTGTATGACTTTATCCAAATCCAGTCCCCTGGTTCAAAAGGATGTAGGTTTTCTTCTAATGGTAAGGTTTGCGTCAGGGCACTTTGCTTCCACAGTTCTTTGAGCCGTTGGTGTAGAGCTGTAAGATAGGATGATAAGACTACTTCCCCCTTTTCTAAACAAAGGGACTGGGGGTCTAGGCCTTTAAGTGTGTCAGGTGGACGACCAAACAATAATTCAAAGGGGGAGATGCCTATGTCTCGCCTTGGCCAGGTTCTAAGGTGGAACAAGGCTATGGGTAGTACTTGGGGCCAGGGCAGATGGGTCTCTTGACAGAGTTTACCTAGGAGGGTCTTTAATTCCCTATTCTGTCTCTCTACCCACCCCCCCCCAAGGAACTGGAGTGTCCCGGTGTGTGTAGGTCTTGTTTAATGCCCAATGCTTGGAGGACATGCGTGATTACCTGTGACACAAAGTGTGTGCCTCTGTCCATGTCTAAAACACTTGGGACTCCAAACCTGGGCACAAGTTCTTTTAATAGGTGTCTTGCTGTCTCTAGAGCAGTGGCATGGCGGCATGGGTATGCTTCCACCCAGTGGGTGACCTGGTCCCTACAGACTAGCACGTATTGGTAACCATTGGCTCTGGGGAGTTGAATGTAATGCAGTTGGAGTTTTTCAAAGGGGTGTTGGGCCCATGGTCTCCCCCCTGTGTGCGTTGCTTTCCTTGAGGAAGCATTGTTTACTTGGCATATTTGGCATGTCTTGGCTATCCGAGTGGCTTCACTGTAGACCCCTGGGGCACACCACACTCTCCTTATGGCATCTACTATTGCTTGTGTCCCACAGTGCCCTTTGGAGTGTAGCTGCTGACAGATTAGTCATAGCAGACGTCTGGGAGCTATGGGCCTCCCATATGGGACCCACCAAAATCCTTCTTCATAAACTGCCTCACATTTCTCTTCCCAAGTTTTTATTTCCCCAGGTTCTAACAGATCTTGATATTGTACTGTTGGTCCTAATTGTAAAGTAGGGAGGGTAGTGAATGCCTTCAGGGGTTGAGTGGCAACCTACTTGGCTGTGACATCAGCAAATTGATTTCCTCTTGTGACCCTTGAATCATCCTTCTGGTGTGCTCTACAATGGATGACTGCTAGGGATTCTAAACCCAGAGACCACACAAAAATATTCAAACTCACAACATTATATACACTCCTATCGTGATGCCCCTGTCCCCTCCCCTTAGGTCCCATTTGAGAGGACTTCCAGGGGCACAATCTGTCCGATCCGCCTTGCCAAAATACATCATCCCTCCCCCCTTTGGTTACATTGTTTAGAACTTCCCTCTGCCATCCTTTTGTCTTGTTAAGTGTGTCTTCTAGGCTTAGACTCCGACTGGTTGGCCCAGGGGGAGGAGATAGAAGCAGGTCTTGAGATGGTTGTATGGGAGGAGTTTGACTCTGTGGCTCCCGAGGACGTGGACAGGGTCTTGGGGAGGCTTAATGCAACCACATGTTTGTTGGATCCGTGTCCCTCCTGGCTGGTACTGGCAGCTCGGGAGGGTACACGAGCCTGGTT
>NW_015387019.1:218897-238632 GCF_001527695.2 Protobothrops mucrosquamatus | reverse complement strand
GGACCTGACCTAGGGTGGATTTTACATTGGGTTTTAAATATTCGGAAGACGCAACATTAAAATTCGGTTTAATTCGGTTTTAAGGGGGGGATTGTATATATGTTCTGGTTTTAAATATGTTGTGCGCCGCCCTGAGTCCCTGTCGGGAGAAGGGCGGCATATAAATTAAATAAAATAAATAAATAAATAAATAAATAAGCCTCCTGGAATCTACTGCCTACGTGCAGGGCTTGGCTAATCTTTCTATTGTTAATCAATTGTGACCGTTTTATTTTTAAACTTCTTCCTTTCTCACAAATCCACCCTTTCCATTTTTTATACTAATTTAAAAATAAATTTTTTCCTCAAATGGTTTTAAACTTTCCCAGATCTCCTCTGCATTCTCAAAGTCAAGTATTTCAGCATGTCCAGTCACCTTGTTTAACATCAGCATTTGTTCATCACTCTTATTGGTTGCATTTACCATTCCCTCCATCGTGTTTTGTACAATACTTCTTATTATAGGGATCAAACAGGGTAAGCACATTAACCCGAAAAATACAACTGCTAACATGAATAAAGCTTGTTTCCAGTTTCTAAAAATTCATCCCAAGAACCCCTCATCATCAAGTATTCCGGTCCAGGTTTGGACCGGTACATGGGCTATTTTCCTCATCCTGTTTGTTATTTCCTTAATGGCTTTCCCTTCATCATCTATTTGCAGACAACAGTTGGTTAAATTAAATTTTCCACAGACCCCTCCTTCTTCTGCCAATAAATAATCCAAGGCTAACCTATTTTGATATATTGCAGTCCTCATTTGGGTATTTTGTTTAGCCAACTTATTTAATGCTAGCGCTGTCTCGTTAGTGATAATCTCCAGAACCCCTTGTAACCTAATAATGCGATTCAGCATATAAATTGGAGTCCTATATCCCCATGATCCATCTTCAGCCCAAGTGGCAGGTCCATACACCTGTATTATGCGTTCAGGTGGCCATTCATTATCCTTCCAATTTCCAATTTTTAATGATCGTTTTCTCCTAGCTCTTCTCCTCATATACTGATATTCCAAGTTTTGCCCCTTGAGGAATAGGAAGTAGGAAAAAGCTAGGCTTTATATTTCCCAATACACATGAACCACACCAATTGCTAGGCAGGCTGATATATGCAAATTTTCCACATATCCAATAAAATCCTTGCGGGGCAAACCATTCTTGGGATGCATTGTCCCAAAGCCCCTGTAAAACCGTGTTATTAAAAGGATTTTGTTCAATACTGTGCATGGTTCCCCAATTCTGAGTACATGAGTCCCCATAAGATCTCTGGCCCTCGCATACCATGGTTCCTACTTCCTCCTGTTTCTCAGAGCAGTTTCTCTGAAAGCAGAAGTGACCTATAATGGATGTAGTTAAAGCCCATTTTTGGCTTTTCTGTTAATTTAGTAGTCCAAGTGGACGTAATGTTAGTGTCTTGGATATCAATTTCTTTAGCTTCCCAAGGCCATTGTTCCCCCATATTTGTTCCACCACATACATAACAATTCTTTACTCCCAGGGTGGTGGCTATCCTTTCAGCCAGATCTATAAATAGATTTTTGGTGAGAAAAGTGAGTCCCCAGGTATCAGGGTGATCGGCCTTTTCAAGCTCCTCATAAAAGGAGTGGAATAATTTTCTTTCTATTGGGGTCAGATTTTTCCTTGTTACCTTAACGGTGATGCGGGTGCTCGGGTCCTTTCCCGGACTCTCAATTCCCAATCCATATTCCTGTGATCCTTCATCGGGATCCATAAAATGCAAGCATGTGGGGGTACAATGGTCTTCTAAACAATCAGATTGTCTGACCCCCTTGGTTAAATTAAACCAACTGCTCTTCTCTGTCCACACCCTAGGGGGACCCCTACCATCGGAGTACCAATATGTCTGGGAAGCCACGTAGGAGCTTCCTCTCTGTTGTTGGTCGTAAACGTATATCCTTTGTGTGAGGTAACTCTGCTGCCAACTCAGGCCCCCACAGGTGGTCCAGGGACTAAACTTCATGGCATAGCAGGCATAAAGCAGATTCTACTCTCGTGATTAGCAGAGGTACTGGTGTTCTGTCCTAATAATAATGTTAGATTCTTTCCACTTTGAGAGGTAAATATCTGAATGGTTTTTTTGATATTTCACACTAGAGGGGTCAACGCATGTAACCCTTCCTGTTTCACTACACAGGGGAAATCGAGTGGTATTATGAACACATGTTCCCACCACCTTCTTGCAGTCCATCTGAGTATGATATGTCAAGAGTTTTGGTTATCTTATTACCCATTTTGGTGGTTCTAATGCAATCATTACAGCTATCAGAGGTATTTATACTTTGACCTTTGCATATGTTCCCAGACCCTACTACTCCCACTATAATCCATATCTTAATTACTCCTGTAACCAAGGTCATATTGAGGTCTAACATTATCCCAATTCTGTCCACCCCTGGAAAAGTACTTCTTCCCTTTCACTTTTGACACCACCGCCTGTAACGGGCTGAGATTGGTACTCGGGACACCAGTCTTTGATAATCACTATATCACACTCTTCTCCGCAGTCTCTGTGTATTGGTGCGCAGTCTGGGCAATGGGTACAACAACAATTACACCAACATTTACAGTCACAAAACCAACACATTTAACCCCCCCTTTTTCTAATGTCTCTATATTTTGCTTTTTCTTATTATCAACTTCAAAGGGTCAGGTTGAAGCACACTTTTCCACTTGGTTGGAGCGTCCACTGGTCCTTTCACACGGGTGTAGTGGGTCCAGCCTTTCCCTCCTGTTCATACTGCTGTTTCGGATTTCAGCAGCACCTGGAAAGGCCTTCCCACTTCGGAACCAGGTTCTCCTCCTTCCAACTCTGGATCAGTACCCAATCTCCGATCAGGAATCTGTGGACTGGAAACTCCAAGGGAGGTGTTTGTGCCAGCAATCCTTGTTTCCTGAGAAAATCAAAATATCTGGACAGTTTATGCACATATTACTTCCAATAGTATTCTAGAAACCATATTAGTTGTTGCATTACTACATGGGTACTACATGGGTAGTAAAATCTACCTGAATGCACTGAAATGGCCTAAGGGCTAGAGGCTTCCCTCCCCCTTTTTGTTTCCTGATTGCTTGCCTATTTACCTTTTTACATATCAAGCATTTATCCAACATTTGTCTTGCTGCTGTATAAATTCCGATACATCCATAATGCTTCAGGAGCTCATCCACCAATGCCTGAACCCCCCCAGTGGCTTCCTTCGTGTAACTTCTCCAATAATCCTCGCGCTATGGGTTTATTGATTCCCTGCCTCCCATCCGGGAGAAACCATTTACCCTTCTCTCCTTGTTGCCCACCTATCTGCATTATTTCTTTTCTTCTGTTTCTGAAAACACAGGGATCTCTTCTAGTGTTTCTACAATGGGTATTAAGACATTTATGCTTTCTTCATTTGCTGCCCTCTTGACTTCCTCATCCACAATCTTATTTCCCATACTTTCAAAAGAATTGCCCCTCTGATGTGCATTCACATGGGTTATGGCAATTCTTTTGGTCAATTCCTTTCCTTTGCTGTTAATCATTCCTCTTTCCACCCAAATTTTTTCAAAGGTATGGACCACCCCAAAGGCGTACGTTGAATCCATATAAACAGTTTCAGCCTTGTTTTCTAACAATTTTAGGGCCTGATTTAATGCATACAGTTCACAAGTTTGGGCTGACCAGTTCTTTGGCAGGCTGCCGGATTCTACCAACTCTTTGTTGTGTCCATTTATGACTGCATATCCATTTTTCTTTGACCCATTTTCTACCCGGGAGGAGCCATCTATAAATAGTGCCTCCCTGCCTTCTACTTCCAATTTCATTCATTCATCTCTCTTTTCCCCCACTTCTGTGTAAACCCCCCTTCTCCTAGCCATGGCTTTGTCTGTATTTACAAACAAATTGGTTAGTAAAGAGCAAACAAAGGAGCGCTTTACCAAAAACTCTGCTTGAGTTTGTTTGCACACTAATCTTTATTCAAAACAACATAGCTCATTTATAATCCCAAAAATTTTCTCAACTCCTTTGTTTTAAACAAGGGTTGAATTCCAATTCCTTCTTAGGTATTTTTTTTCCTATCAGTGTGTCCTGCACACAGACATAAAAACATAAAAAAAATAAAATAAAACAACAACAAAAACCAACTCCACACACACAAAAAATCTGAGTTACTGAAATAGTTTTGTATCAAACTCTAGTATCAACTCTTTGCTTTTAATATAAATTTAGTCAAATTCTAATTTAATTAGTTCCATTCAGATGGAAACAAATTTCCATTAAGTAGGTTAAAACATTCCCATCCACCCCTCCTTCCTCAAACCAGAATTCTAAACAGAAAAAAATAGTTAAAAAGATCAAAACCCCCCCCCTTTTCCTTTCTGTCTCTCTTTCTCTCACCCTTAAAGCAACACAGCCAGAGAAAGCAGGGGGTTGGATTAGATGACCTCCAAGGTTCCTTCCAACTTTATTATTCCTGCTAACTTTGGGCTGTTCTTAAGAGTATATATATAGAGAGAGAGAGGAAAAGAAAAACAAACACATCTTTCTTCACTCTTTTTATTGGCCAGACAAACTGAGTGAAAGTATTTCTCTTGGGATTAGAAACAATTAACAGTCACATTTACCTCACACACAAAAACTTTGACACACATATACATACCAAGACAAGGAAAAGAGAACAGAAAAGAAAACAGAACTTTTAGTTCTACACATCCTGGTCATTCCCACCACAAATCTCAGCTAACTCGAATTAGAGAAGGCAAGAATCTTAAACATACCACGTGATTGCACAGAAAGATAGAGAGAAAAAGAGAATCACTATTCTTATTTTTCTTTTAAGTACCTTTATTTAGCCAATTCCATTTTCCTAACTTTGCTTTGCTTACAGGACCTAACCAGCTGGTTACTCAAATCCAATTCTTTCATTCACCCATTCCATTCCATTTTCACACAGCCTTTCCCTTTTCCCTAACAAAAGGTCCTGCGCTCTGGCCAAACCCCCATGCTTTCCAGGGTCTGAACTCCAACAGATCCTTTCTGCGGCTAGGAAAGACCAGAGAAAACAAAATCCAACTGTGATTGGGAAAAGGGTCTTCTCACTCACACAGAGACATACACACATTTCTCTCTCATTCCTTCTTTCCAAAGCAGTCCTTGAGCTCAAACTCAAAACTCTCTTTTCTACCCTGGCTACAGACACAAAGTGTCTGTGCCAGCAAGATTGGTTTATGTTTCCTTTTCCTGTTTGGGGCTACTCAATTTTCTCATCCCCCCCACCATACGAAGCAGCACAAATTTACCATATCTTCTTTTGTTAAATTTAACTTAGTAATCAGCTTGTTGTATGGTGGTTTCCCCGTTTTCTAACAATTTTCCTAATGGGCTGTGGGGATCTATTTTTAGTTTTGGATTTTTCCTAACCTTTTTCACACATTCCTTCTCCTGGGACCCTCCCAAATTACCCATGGTTGGTTTACCACACAATTTTGTTGTCCTTACCAATCTAATGAGACCACGGTTTGCTTCACCAAGCCTCTTTCTCCTTTTACTCAGGAGTTCCCTCACTCCACCTTGCCAGTCCAAACCCTCGGGACATCCACAGCTTGTGTATGTCTTGCCAGTCCTGTGGACCCTCGGGGCGTCTTACACACACCTCTCATAGATCTCAGACTCAAACTGTGCTACCCAACCACCCCCGACTGCCTAGGTTTTATTCCTTGGTTTACCCCAAGTTTTACTCACCTAGGTTTGTGCACGAAGTTGCCCGGTCCTTGTCCTGGTAATTCTCTGGTCCCCTCTCCTCAGTTCTTACCAATCACTATTTGGTCTGTGGGCCTGGCTCCGTTCTGCTTCCTCGACCTGCGACTGCAACTTTGGACCATTGAAATCATTGGGGCATGCCTTCCTCAGTTGACCTCGCCTCCCGAAGATGCAGGAACAGATGCCCAAGGCCCCACGTTTGGGCAGCCAATTTGTTGGAAACGTGATTAAAATACCAACAAAATTGGATTGGTAAGAAAAAGAGTTTATTCTGCAGAAAATAGAAAAGCGGTTTGCAAAGCGCGGTGGATCCTGGTGAGAGACTTCAACAGGAAGTTCTAAATGCAGAGACCACACAAAAATATTCAAACTCACATTATATACACATCTATCGCGACACCCGTCCCCTCCCCATAGGTTCCATTTGAGAGGACTTCCGGGGGCACAATCTGTCCGATCCGCCTAGCCAAAATACATCATCCCTCCCCCCCCTTGGTTACATTGTTTAGAACTTCCCTCTGCCATCCTTTTGTTTTGTTAAGTGTGTCTTCTAGCCAAACCTCCTGGAATCTAGTGCCTACGTGCAGGGCTTGGCTAATCTTTCTATTGTTAATCAATTGTGACCGTTTTATTTTTAAAATTCTTCCTTTCTCACAAGTGTTTGTTTATTTAGCCTCAGGATGCCGCTGAGTCAGACAAGTTTGTATTGGGTTCTTCCTGTATTTGCCAAGGTATTTTCTCTTTGGGGTGAAGAGGGGGTATCCTGCTCTCATCACAGGTGAAACAGAACTGAAGATAAATTGGCCTCTGAGCACATACAGAATGCATTTGCTTCATGGTGACTTGAGCTACTTTTTAGGCATTAAGATAGAAGGGAAGTGCTCGGAAGACTCAAGTTCTGCAGCTCCCTTTCCAGTCACTGTCCTTACATACCACCCTGCTCCCTCACAGCCAGAGGGAAAAACTAGCAGTAACTAATACACTTTCTACTTTAATATGTTGCAATTTGCGCATGTCTTCCTCTGACGACAGAGCCCATGTCTCAGTCTTTAACCGCTAGACTACAATCCCCTTTCCAGGCCTCCAATTATATCATTTGAGTTAGCAAGAGGACTGACTTTATGCCTTTAAGACGGAACTAATTGCCAACTTCGGTTTGTTTACAGCTCCCTCCACGTAGGATCAGTCAGTCATAGGTTAACGTAACTGGTTTCTTTACACAACGAACAGTGACCTTCCGCCAGCAATAGCTTCCTACTCAACTCTCCTATCCAAATCTTTTTGCCACTAGATGACATCACAGCTCCCCCTAAATTCTTGAATAGTTACTGTAATTCCGCGATCTTAAGCGAGTGACTCATTACAATCCTCTTATTCTTTAGAGTTATATTGGAACTACTTTTGGGGCACTACCATTTTTTTTCTTGAGGGGTAAATTACAAAGCTAGTTTCCTTCAGCACTATTATGACAGATGAAGCATCTGAGGTCACATTCGTTTGAAGATAAGCTCTAGGAGGACTCAGGAAGCCTGTTCAACACGCGAAAAAAAAATTAAGATTCTCTTAAATTGTTGGTATAGTCCAGTTCTCACCGCCTCCAACTATCCTCCTCTGATTGGCTCAGTTAATTTTGAAGGACTCCCGTTTATAGCCGTTCATGTTTTAGTTATTTAGGTAGCCTACCAAAGAGTGCTTCCTTCTTCGCCCAGCCCTCCTTGAATATTGATTGGCTAACAAACAGTGCCCTGTCGCGATTCTGGGAAGGGTAGTCATTGTATTAAGAGAGAGCCGGAGAATCGATCGGAAGGAGAAACCACAAATCCCGAGATACTTTGGGACAAGAAGAATGAGCGGCTGCGCACTGAGAGGAAGGGGCTGGTTCGTTTATATAAGGCGAGGAAGCGTACTAAGAGAAGCAGTTCGGAACTGGTGGTGCTTGAGTAAGGGAAGAAAGGGGTGGGGGGTGGGGTTAATTGCAAGGAGGGCGGATTCGAACTCTAGAAGGTGTGCGTAGATGAGTTAACCCTCATTTTGCTTAACTCTTTCCGATGTGGAAACCGTTTTTAACCCGTTCGAGGTTGAAGAGTTTTCAATAGCTAAAGCTTGGGACGGAAAACATTTTTAAGCGGTTATTGGGGTCCAGATTGATGTGGGGGGGAGGAACCCTTACAAACTTATCTCCTTGGCACTGGAACTGCCTTCAACACTTTCGTGCCTGGACTGTAGCAACGTTAACCCTTGGTTGTGTAGATTTGGACACTTAACACTTTATCACCTGCTGCTTAACTCTTCAGTGGCCTTTTCATCTCTTGGAACTTTTTTTCATTTTTTTTCTTATATAACTATTGTTGCGTATAAGGTGTTTTTGAGGACATACTGGCGCTGTTGCAGTGGCTCGTTCTTTAGCTGGAACTTTTTTTTTTTGCTTTTAATCTTTTTGTAATTTGAGATGTGCCTCAGTTCTACGTTGTGACAGCGGGAGAAGCAGAGACGGGGGGAAAAAACTGATACTTCCACACTTCCCAAAAGGTAACGAACATTTAAAGACCATTAGGTGACCATGACAGTTGCTGGGTTTTTTCGTTCTGCAAGGTTTAATGTTTGTAACACACTAGAAAACTAAGGAAAAGCAAGAAAGGCATCCGGATTAATACTCCTGATAACTATTCTATAATTAAGCAGTAAGAGTTCTATAAAGGCTGCAAGTTGGGCTGAAGTGTTAAAAGTATTTGATTTCTCAGAACTTGTAAAGGTGGCAGCCCCAGTATCATTGCAAAGTACTGTTGGCTGATTAAATTCTTCCCCCTTCAAGAGAAGAGGGAATCAACCCTTCAGACTTACTAGCCAACAGTCTCCTTCGAGCTGAGGAAATTGCTAAAAGCACCAGCTATGGCTGATGCAGCCCTCTCTGCCAAGCTGAGGCAGCAACCAAATGGCAAAACATCTTTTCCTCCCTGCAGAGGTGCAGGTTGTGGAGACAGTGGTGGAGGGGGACCTTTTCTTGGATTTTCACCCAAAAACCAGGAACTGCTCCAAGAAAAAGGGATGGCTGATAGGTGGCAACCAAGAGAAGCCACCAAGCAGCAGGATGGCAAGCTGGTGAGTGTTGATGTTGCCTTCTCTGGTATAGGTCTCACAGTTCCTGTGGTTGGAGAAAGCCAAAGTCTGTGTTCCCCAGAAGAAGGGATTAATCAGATTGAGAACCAGACATTTGGTGCAGCTGCAGACACCCAGGATGAAGGTAATGGAGAGCAGCCAGACCTATATGAGCAGGAATACTGTGGGCCTGTTGACCAGAGGTGCAGATCCCAGTTTGGTAGAGAAGAGGAAAAACAATTGCGCAAAAAGAAACATAGGAGGCGCCCTTCAAAAAAGAAAAAACATTGGAAGCCTTATTACAAGCTCACCTGGGAAGAGAAGAAGAAGTTTGATGAAAAGCAGAGCCAACGGGCTTCCAGGGTGCGGGCAGAAATGTTTGCTAAAGGACAGCCTGTTGCACCATATAACACCACACAGTTTTTGATGGAGGATCATGATCAAGAAGAACCAGATTTGAAGACAAACCTTTACCCCAAAAGACCTGTCACCAAGTCAGATGAGACGAGTGAGGAAGACTTTGTAGAAGAGGAGGATGGTGGTAGTAGTGATGGGATGGGAGGGGATGGTACTGAATTCCTCCAGAAGGACTTCTCAGAAACATATGAGAGATATCATGTAGAGAGTCTACAGAATATGAGCAAACAAGAGTTGATCAAGGAATATTTGGAGTTGGAAAAGTGTCTTTCCAGGATGGAGGATGAGAACAACCGCCTACAGATGGAGAACAAGAAATTTGCAGGGGACCCCCGGCTAAGTCAGTTAGAACAGGAACTGGACAGGTTGAGAGCTGAAAACCAGAAACTCTTGGAAGAAAAGGAGCTTGGCAGACAACAAGAGAACAATTTCTCTAAACTTGGAGAATGAAGCATTTTGTGAGGACATAAGTGGAATTGGACAGAAGCCATCCCAAGATGCTTTATTCATATTGTGGGGGTGTATGTATAAACATACATATATAGTCAGGACTTTTTGTGATTTAATCTGAATAAATTCAAAATCTTACATTGTTTTTAATTATATGTAATCGGGTTTTGGGATTGTTCTTTTTAAATGAAAACAATATCCAGCATTTCTGGGGGAATTTTTAAAAGTTCATCTGACTTTATTATTATTATTTATTATTTATCAAATTTATACCCTGCCCTTCTCCTAACGGACTCAGGGCGGCTTACAGCCAGTTAAAACAGATAACTAATACAATAATACTAATTTTAAAATATGATTAAAATGAAATATTCATTATTGGCCGTTTCTTTTTAAAATTATTTTAAAAACCAAATTAATTGAAATTGTTGAAAAACAATTTGTGATCCTTCTAAATCAGGGCTTTTCAACCTTTTCACCCACTGTACCACTTTTAGGATATGGCAACATCCAAATACCACCAGTCGCCTAGCAAGGTGTCAAAAATTTGATGACCCCCCCCAAAAAGGAAAAAAGTGATAAAGTACAGGTAGTCCTTGACTTACAACAGTTCGCTTAGTGACGGTTTGAAGTTACAATGGCACTGAAAAAAGTGCCCCCCAAGGCACAGCCGAGCAAGACATCTGCCTGCCCACACAGTGGCGCTCTTCCTCCTGTCTGAGGTTTTCATTGTTGTGAGCATTTCTGTTGAGGATTGGCAGCAGGGGTGGGGTGTGGGGGGTGTTTGGTTTTTATTCCCCCCATCTGCTGGGTGGTTGCAGCAGGTTTTGGTCACTTTACATGACCCCGGGACACTGACCGTCATAAATATGAATCAGTTGCCAAGCATCTGAATGTAAATCACAAGACCCTGGAGATGCTGAAACATTCCAGCTGATCGGTGCTTCTTCTGGGCTCAGCAGAAGCACCAGGATCAGCGCCGAGCTCCAGTTGGAGCCTGGCGCTGATCCTGGCGCTTCCACTGAGCCCTGACAGCCCCGAAGAAACGCTGATCCTGGCACTTCCGCTGAGCCCTGACAGCCCTGCAGCTCCAGCCATCTCTCGCTCAGGCTTGTGCGGTGCTGCCACTGGTTCAACTCATTTCCCTCCCCGCTACCACTTTTCTAGGATGATCGTGTACCACCTGCCAGGTGCCAATGTACCACAGGTGGTACCCATACCACTGGTTGAAAAGCCCTGTTCTAAATGACAGACTAGTTGGTGAAGAGGGAATGGGGTGGGGGAAGGGAAGGGACATGTAAAATAGTCACATTCTGAAAAAAGGGCTATCCAGATTTGTGCAGAGAGTTTAAATAAACTGAAGGACATGTCAGCATAATTATTCTGGTGTGATTTCTAGAAAAATTCAAAATATTTTCTTTTGGTAGAGAATATTATGAATAATTTTTCCAGGCAACATTTGGATATTGTTTTAAAGGAATATGACTTGGAAGGGATAGATAAATCAGAGCTGGAAGAAACATTGGAGGTCTTCTAGTCCAACCCCCTGCTCAAGCAGGAGACCCTATACCATTTCAGACAAGTGGCTTGTCCAGTCTCTCCTTAAAAACCTCCACTGATGAAGCACCCACAACTTCTGAAGGCAAGCTGTTCCACTGGTTAATTGTCCTCACTGTTAGGAAGTTTCTCCTTAATTCCAGATTGCTTCTGTCCTTGATTAGTTTCCATCCATTGTTTCTTGTCTTGCCTTCTGGTGCTTTGAAAAATAAGTTGACCCCCTCTTTGTGGCAGCCCCTCAAATACTGGAATACTGCTATCATGTCACCCCTAGTCCAAGCCATTGTTTGTTCTAATAGAAGACCAAAGAGAAACAATTACAGTAGCCCAAAGTCACTTTGAGCATTCTATTTGTTGTATTATAATTATGGGGTGTGTGTGTGTGTGGGGGGGTGAGCTGCCAAATTAAGTTACATTGTTTAACTGCTCTGTTTGGCTTTACAACAAACCTGCATGGTAAGTCTCTGTTCCCATCTTTATACTTGGAGTCAGAGGATGGGCAGGTGTGATCTGCCCAAGGCAATAGAGGCAGAGTGTTCAAATTCAGTTGCCTAACTGCCCTTTTCTATCACTGAAAATGTTTAATAGGGTTATTGCTGGCTATTTCTCCACAAAATCTTTACAGCTTTAATGGGTAAATTATTAGCTAATACTTGAGGCTGAAGGAAATGGCAAATCACTTTTCTCCTTTGTCAGGCTTTAGTTTGGATAGGAGATAACTCTCCTATCCTTTTCTATCCAACTTTGTAGTTTAGATCAACAGCAAGAATGGAGTTTTCCAATGACCAGCCTTCCTAGTGGCTTGGAATAATTTTTCTTTGTGTTTATTTTGACAAATTTATATAGCTGCCCATCTTACAAAACAAGTTTCACCAGCTGTTCTACCTTTATCTTAGTTTGGGAGCCTAGCTCACTTTCTTCAACTATCTTGACAGCTTACCTGATTATGGGAAGCCTGATTTCATCCCCCCCCCAGCATGATAATTCAAATACAGAAAGGCTCGTGTATATATGCAGACATTACAAAGGCCACTGCTATGATCCTATGTATCAGGCAGCCTAGTGTAATCTGGTTATGGGAATCACAATCTTAAAAGAATCATTGAGCTGAGGCTGATAGGAGTGAAAACCAAACATCCAGAGAATGTCCAGTAATCTGCCACAGTGATGACAGCTTCTTTTAATGCTCCCACTTGGAATTGACACTTGCAAATAAACATGGATAGGTTCTTACTTGTGAAGCCCCTTTATCCATGCTATCAACTGGACCAGTTTATTAAATTTATATGCCACCCTTCTTCCTGATAGGGCAACTCTTTTTTTAGTGTTAAATGTTAAGGTGGGATCCTTTTGTGCTCCCAATACTATTCCATTAATGCTGCACAAGGTGGTTGCCATTTTGATTAATTCAGCCTACAGAAATGTGGAGGGAATTGAGTGAGAATAGAGACTTGTGCCTTCACTGCAAAATGTGCATTTCATTTTACTCTATTCTGGTGCATAGAAGGAAACAGGCTTGGCACAGACAATGCTGTCCAGTTTCATAGTACACTCCCTGTATTTTACATGTGTCTTCCCTCCTAATGATTAACAGTCTCAATGTCATGGTTCCAATAGATGAGACCAATTAAAGCAGAACTCCGAGGCTTAAGTTTCCTCTAAGAACATGTTTATTGGGTACAAAGTATCGGCACAGTCAAAAGTGAAATCAAGACTAAAGTTCCCTCCAAAAGCAACAGTTTTACAACGTTAAAATTCCCACCCCCCAAATCTATGCAATCAACTGCGTTTCCCAATGGAATAGTTTGGCGGGCTTTCTGACATTAGGCTCAATCTCCCTCCCCCCACCCCCACCCCGGCTGAGGGAACAGAAATGACCTTGGTTCCCACAGGACAGAGAATTGTTTAGGCTAGCATAGAACTTCCCATTCCTCCTCCCCCCAAATCCTGTGGCAACCGAAAACGAGCAAGATGGCTTCAGTCAGGTTCATTGCAGGTTTGACACTCTCATTTTAAAAAGCAATATCTTTACTAGTGTATTATATACTGTAGCTTTGTTTAGGTACTTCTAATTTGTAAATATTTATGGCTTGCTTTATAAACCTCTGGAGTCCTCTAAAACAGGGGTCCCCAACCCCCGGGCCATGGCTCGTTAGGAACTGGGCTGCACAAGCAAGCAAAGCTTTGTGTGTGTATACGTAGGATCTAGGTAGCACACAAAACCACGCCCACTGGTCCATGGACATTTTTTCCCCTGGAACCAGTTCCTAGTGCCAAAAAGGTTGAGGGCTGCTGCTCTAAAAGACAAATTTAAAAATTTAAAGTATAAGGAGCAATACAGATTTTCATTTCCTGTTTGAAGGAATTGTACCCAACTTCCCTAGGAAGGTGTACCAATATTGAGGGGCACTGCAACAGAAAAGGCCTTGCTTCATGCTTACCAGTCTGATCTCTCTGGGAGAGAATCCAGAAGGGAGCTATGGCTGTAAATTATGGCCTAATATTTGAACCACCTAACAATGAAATGTACCCAGTGATTAGACATCAGGCAGCATTCTGTTTAGCTATGAAAATGAAAGTGAGGGGTCCTTGGTGCTCTCCAAGCTTGGCTGTTTTCTTGCAGACATTTCATTACCCAAACTAGGTAACATCAGTAACACAGATGATGTTACCTAGTTTGGGCAATGAAACATCTGCAAGAAAACAGCGAAGCTCAGAGCACCAAGGACCCCTCATTTCAAACCTGAGCTACAAATATTCTCCTTTATTGGAAAAGGAAAGTTCACATGGCAAGCAGGCAGACATGGACTTGTCTGGAGGGTGTTCTAGATTAACCAAAATGCACAGCTCTCTGAAGTGATTAGAAAAACACCCATGTTTTTACAGTTGCCTTGGCCATTGGAACATTACTATGTTAAGAGATCGAAAATGAGCTGCGTGGGCCCTTTCCCCCAGTAAGGTATATAGGGACTGTAATTCTGGGAAGTGTTGTGCAGGTTCTGAGGTTTTGCTTGATAAAAAAAATACAGGAAACCAGAAGTAGCCTTCAAGCTTTACGTTTTTATTCAGCTGAACAAAGATGGGCTCCTCTAAAAGAGAGAAGCCCTGAATGACAAGAAATCCTTGTATTTATTCTTTCTGATTACATAAGCAATCCACCCAGCAAAGCTGACACACATAAGATAAAGATTTCACCCAGTAAGTCTGGCACACTGTAGATAAGAAGGGAGAAAGCAGAAGTAGCTAAAAATGTTCCCTTTGGGGGGTTTCCCTAAAGACATCATACGTTCCCGGGTGGGTTAGGACATTGGGTGTTTTCCTTGCTGTCCTTTCATGACCCTGTATCCATGACTGCAAGTGCCCAAAGACAGCAGGGCCATCTGCACATATTCACAATTGATACTTCCTATGCTGTTTCCTAATTCCGGGTCAACATAATCCCCCCTTTCATACTTTGAGCAGTGCACAGAAGTATGAACATCAAACTGGAGAGACACCGGATAAGCTTCTGCAGTATGTGGGCCACATTGTTGAGGACAGGCAGAGGTGAGTAGGGGCAAGTAGTGAAAGATATAACAGAAAAAGATAACAAGGAACACCAGAAAGTGAAGACCAATAACTAGTTCCCTAAACCATCCCCATCCCGGGAGCCAACCGGTAAGGAATGAGAATTTACTACTGAAGACTCCTCATACAGCATCAGTGAAAATCTCCAGATCCTCAGGGCGATTCTTGATTCCTTCCATGAGATGGATGGTGTGACTTAATATTAACTTGATAATCAGTGAAAAAAATCTGAGTGTACCAAAGCACACACCGCTCCTTTGCTGCTAGTACCATATCTAATGTTTGGCGATTCTGTAACACTACTTCCCTTATTTCTCCCTGTTCCTTATTGAATTGTGTAAATGCCTGTATGGTGTGGTTAAACATTTCCTCTGTCCAGTCACCTAATTCTATAAAAGATTTACAGTTCAAACCAACCGCCGCGCCCTCAAGACATGGCTTTTCCAGCAAGCGGGCCTGACCTAGGGAGGATTTTAGGTAGGGATGATTTTAAGAAAATTTTAATTGACACACAGCTTCGAATATTTGGCTTTTAATTTGGTTTTATGGGTTTTTTTTTGTTCTTTGATGTATTTTGTTTGTCTGTTTTAATATGCTGTGCACCGCCCTGAGTCCTACGGGAGAAGGGCGGTATATAAATTAAATTATTAAATTAAATTAAATTATTAAACCCCCATAGCTGGGATTACTGCTCATGCAATGGCATTTCCTAGGCCATGAGGTACAGGATGGTGTTCAATGTGTTCTTTATGCTCAAGGTGGTCCTTGTCCTGTCGATTGTGGATGCGGCAGTTCCAGTCATTATGTCAGATGATACAAACTGAGGAAAAGATCATTCCTACAGTACATGTACCTGACCAGTAAACTAGCACAGACTTGTAGGCAAACAGACCAGAAAGGAACCACCAGTCTGGGTGGTTAGCCAGATAAATGCCTTGTTTGCCTTCTAACCCCTCAGGCATAGAAGCTCGAACACCAGACATATAAGCTATAAGTCCCATTGCTGCAAACAGGCTACAAACAGCAGAGGGGTCCTTTTTGTAGTCAAGACCAAAGGTCTGATGACATTTATGCCATCCATCCCACATGCTAGTACTCACCTTCCATGTGACCATGCAAGGTGCATAAATCCCTAACTTATCTGAAAGAAGAATTAAAATGACTAAGGCAAGCTGCTGCAGGGTACTGTATAGTTGAGCAATCTGCAGCTTTCCTGCCCCCAAACCCAGGGAGTGCCCAGCCCCTTGTGACAATGATCATGCTGAACATAGAGGCTCCCAGAGGTATAGCTTCCATAACCAATCCATGGGTACCAGCTGGGGGTATTCGGGTGGAAATCCAACAGTCCATTACATTCAAGAGTCCATTACATTCATGCACCCAAGCCGGTGCATTCTGCATATGGGTGTTGGAACCCCAAATTCCTAAAAAGGGACTGGGAATTGGGAACTACTCTGCCCCTCCATGATACTAGGAAAGATGGGGAAGGATGTCTGTAGCTCCTTAGGCTTTTCAGGCACGAACTTAGGTCCAGCATCAGTGTTTTGGGGAGCATCTGGCTGAAATCCTAGAGCTATCTTTTCAGGTTGGGATACTCGAGAAGGGGCTTTTGGGTTTTCCTGTCCAGTGTTCGGACTCTCCCAACCATGGGTAAGAAGAAACCGTCCTTGCCGAGATATGGGGGGGGGCACTGGTTATGGCAAAGCAACAGGAGAGTTCATGCGTGGAGGGTGTGTCAGATTGTACAATCTGACCCATCCCAGTCCACAGCAGCTGTCCCCATAGTCATGTCACATACCTTGACCATGACCAGAACCTGACCTCGAATTTGACCACCCTTCCCATAATCCCCCCCAGAAGGGCAGAGCGAGCTCCACAGAAGAAAGAAGGAATAAAGAGAAACCCAGAGTACGAAGAGGAAAATAACATAGAGCAACAGAAAAGAAAGAACAATTCAAACAAAGTACAAGATGGAAACCAAGGCAGAGAGGAGCAACATCTGCAACATAAGTAAGCAGGGAGCTGGCGAGAGAAAATTGCCAGAGAAGAAGCCCTGAAGGCACAGGTATCACAGCGACCAAAATGCCCTGGCATCCAGGTCAACATAGTCTGTGAAACAAATGCTCCAGCCCAAGGTCATCCTCAGCACCAGGGGCAACAGTCCAAACAGCTCAGTGGTCCCAGCATTGGGCGGTGGGGAAGAAGAGCAAAGGCGGGTGTGATGAATCCCAGTACGAACGCAGTAATCTCGACCGCTGTGTGAGTAGTGAGAAGAACAACGAAGGAGCCTCTTCAGCATTCAGCCAAAGGGCCAGAATCAGACCAGGACGTGACAAGCACCCAATCACCAGGAAGGAAAGGATGGAGTGGATGATCCAATCCTGGATAATGGAGGGCCTGAACAGCTTGAGAAATGGAAGAAACATCATAAGCAAGAGAGTGCATATATTCCCTGAGGGCCTGGTCCCCCCCAAAAAACAAAACAAAAAAAAAAACAGGGAGGGAAGTGGATAAGGAAGAATAGTAAAGAAAGGGCCGACCATACATGATCTCAAAGAGGGACAGGCCTTTTCCACGTGTGCTGAAGATTGGGGCCTGTAGGCCAAATGAAGCTGCCAAACAATACCCAGGGCCTGAGACACCTGCTGGGTAATGTCAGAGATAAAGTGGGGTCCATCGTCAGAGCCAATGCCTTGGTATGGGAAGGAAAAAAGCGGAATAATTTCCTTCAGGAGAGCCTTAACCACCTCACATGCCTTGTTAGTATGACAGAGAAAGGCCTCATTCTATCCAGAGAAAGCACCCACAAAAACTTGCAAGTACCTAAAACCCCGCATCCATGGCAACTCAGTAAAATCAACCTCCCAAAAACTAGCAGGAGCCTGGCCAGCCCCAAGCCTCCCCAAGGGGAACTTAATTTCCACAGGATTATTACATCAACAAATCACACATTGCTTGATCATTGTGAGGGCCTTGTTATAGATCCTAGGACAAATATAGTCCTTTATAAGAAACTCAACCATGGCCTTGTAACCCCAATGAGTGGTGGCATGCAATTTTCGTAAGAGGGCCCATAATTCATGTCTTAGGAGAAGGCATTTCCTGTCCTTCTCCAGCCTATGTCCATGATAAACAGCACCCAGTCTATAAGCTCTGTGCCCATCCTGTGAAATATATGTTGGAGCCAGCACAGGCAAATGTGAGGGTACAAGCGCACCCATATACCAAGGGGACGGGACCTGAAGTGGCAGACTTTGCAGTGTGGTCGGCCAAGGTATTTCCCCTTCCATGTTTAGTATCAACCCTAACATGGGCCCTCACATGCATGACAGCCACCTTATGTGGGAGCAAAACATCATCCAATAGCCTTAAAATGTCCTGTCCATATTTAATAGGAGCGGTGAGCAAACCACACTCTGTCCACAATGCCCCATGTGCATGTATAACACAACCGCCCCTCCAAATTTACTGTCTGTAAATATATTAACCGCACCGTCTGACTTTTCCAAGGCCCTCATCAAGACAATTAGTTCAGCTTTCTGAGCTGAAGTACCTGCAGGGAGAGCTGCTGGTTCCACTACCTGATCCAATATGACCATGGCATAGCCAGCTAGCCTTTCTCCCTGTCTTATGAAACTGCTGCCGTCTGTATACAGGTCCCTGTCCACATCCTCTAGTGGCTGGTCAGTTAAATCCGGCTGGCCAGTAAACACTACAGTAATAGTTTGCAGACAATCATGATCACCATCCTGTTCCAGTTGGGGAAGAAAGGTTGCTGGATTGAACCTGCCACTGCACTTGATATGAACTTGTGGGTTGTCAAGGGGAGCAATCTGATACTGCTCCAGACAGGAGGCTATAAGCCAATGCCCCCCCTTGGATGCTAACAAGTCCTGGATGGAATGAGGTGTTTCCACTGTGATAGGAGCCCCAAAATTGAATTGTTCAGCAGCCTCCAAAAGGAGAACAGCAGCTGCTGCAGCCCAAAGGCATGCCGGCCATCCTTGAGCAATAAGATCAAGTTGTTTGGAGAAACAGGCCACTAGGTGAGACCAAGTACCAAGGGTTTGAGTAAGGACTCCAGCAGCCACCTTTTTGCTTTCAGCCACATATAAGGCAAACGGTTTCCTATGGTAGCCTGATACAAGGGCTTAGCCATTAGAGCAAAGATGGTGGCTTGTAACTTAGCAAGCAAATCACATCCTAAAAGGGGCATAGGGCAGTCTGGAAGGTAAAGAAATTGATGAGTAAGGCGAATACCACCCATAAATCATTCCAAAGGGTTGAGTATTGCAGCTGACACAGAATGGCCATTGGCCCCAAAGACCTGGAACATTTGTGAGGAAGGGTTTCTGTTAGAGAATTTTAATTTCTCTGTTGGTAAAAATAAATCAGAAGCTCTCACAGTGGACTGCATTTAGCTGATTCAAATAAACTCTTTATATTCATATAAAATTATTTACAATACCATACATTCTTCTTTACAGCAACATAGCACAATGAATACTTCTTACAGCAGAGACAGACCTGAGACTGAAACTGAAACAAACAAAATCCAGCTTCTAACTCCAAACCTTTTGCACAGACTCAGTAGCACTTTACTCACATTGGCTGACTGAGCTACCACATGACTCTTCCTGCTCATGAATATTTCAACACTCCTCCCTTCATGACAGGAAGAGACATCAGACCTATTGACTTAATACATTTTCCATAGTGAATACCACCCAATGGTTTAGTCATCATGTCTGCCAAATTATCCTCAGAAGAACAATGATGTAAACTAATCAATTTTCCTTTTACAGCTTCCCTGACATTACAATACTTAATGTCTACATGTTTACTTCTGTTC